>NC_090886.1:53064486-53094486 GCF_036669925.1 Montipora capricornis
GTGTTTATTTCTTCCTTTTACATCATATTGGGGTGGCTACGTCTGTGCCCCAAACTATTACCAAATAGGAAATGAGCTCTATTCTTATGCAAAACAGTGATAAAAAGTGCTGCAAAAAATGCCCTATTGCGCCTGAAGCCTGGAATGTAACATAGTTCAAATTATATATTATTCTGTATGCATATGTTGTAGTTCAAGATTTTCTAAACCAGTTCAATTTTGATTTTCCTGTGTTTCAGATTATAATAATGAATATTAGACAAAGAAAAACGGAAATTGAACTGGTTTGAAAAATCTTAAACAAAGAGAAAATTTGAAGCACAACACATATACAATATGCAATTGTACACTTACCTTTTTGTCCACAATTCTCAATGACTTGAAGAATTTTAGGATATATGTTTTGGAAAGTTTGTCTGGTGTCTTAACTGCGATCTCTCGCAGACTCTCTGCTTCATCACTCCAGCTGCAGTCTGCATTATAGGGGATCTTCACTGCCAGCCCTTGGAGGCTTTCAACACTCTCCAACTGAGCACTGTGTTCTATCGAAAAACAAAACACAAACCATTTAAAGATCTCTGCTTGCAACCTCTGCTGGTTTTTGAGGTCATGTAGTTTTAAGGCAAAATAAAACTGCTGATGGATGAATCGTCAAATTAAGTGACTTAACGAGTATCAGCACCCGACAGGTCATGTCCCCAGCCATACTTCAAGTTGCCAATTTGATCGATTTTGTTTTTAGATGAAACAGCAGACCTCACTGGATCAAAATGTACAATGTTCTGGACAGTAAGATTTCTAGATCAGTGACCAGCTTCTCCCAGTAATGTCTATAGCATTCTGTTGTCCAATGCAGTCAATCCGCTGTCAGTGACAAATGCATAAGGAGGGAGGTTACACAAAACACAGGTCACACATGACTGTATTGGTAAAACAATGACCAGTGTGACGTGACATCACAGGTCATTGTTTTACCAATACAGAAACAACCATAAACGTTTTGCATTGCAAACATTAGGCCTAAAAACTTTTGTTTCGGCCTAATTACTGGTATGCCAAAGGTCAGCTGTATTGGTAAAAACAATGTCCTATGCCCTGTGTTTTGTACCTGCCATGCATACAGGAAAACTTAATATTTACGACCAAGTTTTAAAAAGAACTCTATAAATGTAGGAAATCTTCTCTAAGGAGAAACTTGAACACTGCTTACATCATTGAAATTTTCACCAGGATTTTTAATCTTTTCTCCTCTTTTTGTATTACAAAACCTTTCCTACTCGTCCGAACAAAAATATTAATATCAAAATGTATCGATCAAAGACCAACAAATTAGGCCAATTAGTTAATTAAAACAATAAGCATTTTACTTGAAAAATTACAAGGAGTTTAAACCTGAGTATTTCCCTTCAGTGTTGATTTTCAAACTCGTATTACTGGTGACATTGGGTGCTCTCTGGAAAAAAGAAGCAATAAAAGATCGAGGAAACGATGTGAAACTGGAGACGACAAAAAATACAGTTTAACTGTTACTTTTTCAATTTACCCAACTTCCATATCCACAAGGAAATTCTCTGATGCACAAAGTGTTGAGCTGTGAGTGAAACGCGGCAGTAATATTCAAAGAGTTGGCGATTTGGGTCATGTTATTTCTGTATTTTCTCCTCAATTTCGTCCGCCATATTGGTTGTCAACAAAAACACATCAGAACGAGGACACTGTTTCTAACGAGAGAAAATCTTGAGACGATCTGGTACCTATTTTGTATTTTTCACAACATGGCGTGAAGTTTGTGATCACGTCAACTTACGCTCTTTCAGAATGAGCGAAGAAACGAAGGATTTCATGCGTATAACCGGTGATGATGATTTCCAAGGTCGAAGTAATTCTGTTTTTAGCTGTTTAGATCAACTGGAACCTGCTTGCAAGAGTGAACTTGATTCAAAACAGACTCGGCCTCGAGCACCGATGAAAGTTCCAGATCACGTGCTGCATCCAGACAAGTGGACCAAGTACAGTTTGGAAGACGATGGCACAGAAAGAAGCCCTGGCATGTCAGGCGATGCGTTAAACAGGCATGTCGCCCTCTCCTTCATGGATGAGATGCGTAAAAGGAAAGATAATGCAAGCGATCTCTCAGAATCAGATTCAGATATAGTTATGTCAGAAAAACATACCTTTTCAAAGTCTGTTACTAAGCATAAATTACTGGGAGACCAAGTACCTGTTAAGTCACAGTTTGTGGAGGGTGTGAATGTTATGGCTGAGTATACAGTTGGCAAATCTCCACCGAAAGTGGCAAAGGTCGCAAACAAGGGGCAAGCAGATGAATTACCGTCTGCAACGCAGGCGAATCCTATTTGTCTTGAGCACTTAAACGATAAAGATACAGAGTTGGACAACTCAAATAAAGTGTCAGCTCTTCCCAAGGAACAGCAAGACAAGGAAAAGTTTGCCAAAAGAAAGGTCAAGTCACGCCATGGGCTGCGTATGCAGAAATCAGTTACAGAGGATGAATAATTTCTTCCATCTTTGACAATCTTGTTTAACATTCATTTTTCTGTTGAGGGTTTAGAAAAAAAATCCCAGTGGAAAACATTGGTGGGGAAAGGGGGAGGGGGAGGGGGAGGAGGGGGTGACTCCTCAATATTGTATTCTCCTTGGCCATATCCCTCAGATGCAGTTCCTAGCATTTTGGGGCATAAAAACTAGACAGTGCAAAACAAACAACACTCCCCAAATTGTCTTGGCAAACTTACAGTACCCTACGTGGGGAAGAGAGATTTGAGTATTAAAAAGTTATTTCTAGTTGTTAAAAGATCTGACTGTTATCGTTTTGTTATGGATAGAAAAGCCTTCACCTCCTTGTAAAAAACATAGAAAGTTTCGTGCATAGGAACGAAGACCGTCAGTAAATCCAAGGTGGCACTGTTATTGACATGTTTTATTGAGAGGGAAAAGGGTAGCCCTTAAGTCAAAAACAACAAGTCAACAACAAAATTAAAAGTGAGCCATAGTTTAATGAAAAAGAAAATTCTGCTGGTTACTTTCATCTTCAACCAGCCTTCCTTCAAAACTTATTGCATGATATGGTCCCCAGATTTTGATGTTTACCAAAGATGGCTACCATGATTAAGCTCCACATAATATTGATTTCTGGCTACAATGTTCCCAGCAAAAACAGTTAGACCAGGGTCTGTATTAGCTTGGTTTTGGTAAGAAACTACATCTGGTCGTTTACCATATTATGTCTGGGCTTTTGATGCCACATACTTAACCAACTGACCCGTAGGAGGGAGGAATGAGACTTTTTATAGATTTTACTCTGTCAGCAGGACATAGCTCAGGAGTCAATGGATTGAAGTATTTTGACATTGTACTTGGCCAGCTACTGAAAAATAGGAACATCAACATTGCACTTTAAAGAGACACAAGCAAAAAATTGGCATGACCACTTTGAAATCATTCCTGCCTGTTTTGGTTCAACCCTGGACATCTAAATGATTTGCTTCCCCATTGAAGTGGAGCCTCTTTTGGAGCTTGCAAAATTAATTGCATTAAAGGTGCAAAAAGTGGCACACAAACGGTGGCAATTTGAAACTGTCGGAAACCCTCCCAGTAATTTCACTGTCTTGCAGTTGAGCTTGTGAAAACACAGTGAACTGCAATTTTCTTTTTGCAATATTTTTTTATACAATCTAGATGGTCTTACTAAAACAGGTCTACTCAAACCATTTTGCGTTTTGAGCGATCATAATACTTTGATGAGTCTACTAATCCAGCTGTTGGCTGAAATTGTGGCAATTCACGAGAATAGAACTTCCTTTCTATAACTTTATCAAAGAAAGCACACAACTTTATCCAGTTCGGAGTTCCTGGCTTCAATTGCTTTGTGTCTGTACAGTTTAGATTGATCATATCAGCTCCTATTTCCTCAGCAAGATTTAATCCTCGAGATGATGTAAGAATCCTTGCAGTTCCTGCTTGATCTAGTTTCGTTCCAATAATAATAGCAGGGATCTGGTTTCCTGCAAATTGCTCTCGATCAAAATCATCACCAATGTCAACGGAGAATTCAAACCAACTGCCTTTGTTTGTGGTAGATGAAGGTTTAGACTGCTTCGAATGCAAAGCATTGCCTCCATCCTTTCCTGAGCCCAGCACTTCCGTTAACCAGCGTCTAAGATTTGTAAAGGATTTCTTGTTGGTTAAATCATGGGCGAGAATCAGTCCATTGACGCCATTATAAAATATTGAACGACAGTTCTGATGACTCGCGGAGCCACCGACGTCCCAAAACTCTAGAAAGAAACTCCTCGTTCCTGGGGTGCCTTCCTTATAATCATACAGTTTAACCTCTACAGTACAGCCGATTGTCCATCCCGGATTTGAAATACTTTCGTTATGACAAATGTGATGTACCAATGACGTCTTTCCAACCCCAGAATCACCAACGACTAGAATTTTCACCTTTTCCAAGGCAGCCATTTTGACACGTCTCACTTGTGAGGGTACTCGGCACTAGTTACCAGTTTACCATAAGAGTGACAATGCGTTCCCAAGGAATTTTTGTTTCATTTCCTCAGAAACCACAGAGGCCCACACAATCGGATGTGTAGCCGATTGTTATTTTATAGTAACAATCGGCTACACATCCGATTGTGTGTCCCCTGTGTTTTTTTTTTTATTTCAGGGTGAACTATTTACACAATGAGGTAGAGTGGCCAATCAAAACTAAACATCTGTGACATGAGAAAACAAACTAGTGAACACGTGAACGATATAAAAGTGTCGCAAATCATCACGCTGACAAACACAGAAGCGAAAGAAATGGGTTATAAATATGAAGTTTTGACTATCTGAATGATTTTGGGTTAGATGAAAGTGATATATTGTTGAAAAATCAAAAGTTACCTGTCTTCGTGTTAATGAGTAATGTGACAATCTTCGCACAAGCAAGTCGTAGTAATAAATTACGTTAACCTAAACAAGGAACCAGTTATTGTAAAGCTAGAAACTGCCGGGGTTAGATATATAGATAGATAGACATTATATAGTTGGGTTGTTTGCTTGCAGCGTGAAATTCCCATAGGACTCCCCTTGCTCCTGGACTAAGGGTGCAGAGATGACCTGTGGCTTTCTAATACAAGAGGGCGTGGCGCTCCTCACGAAAGCGTCTTTTAAATGGATGTACTCCGCGCAGTGAATCACTTAATTGTTTTAATAAAGTTACCAGTTAATTGCAAACAAAAATTACATCATTCCCCAATATGCGCACAAATGTGCTCAAACAACGAAAAAGGGCTAATAAGATATAAAAGATAAAATCTCTACTGAAAAACACCAAAAAATTGTAATCTTTAGCGAAATTTCACTGGAAAACTAGAGTGCCAAAAACATATAACACTATATTTAAAAAGTCATTTTTTCTGCGCTCAATTTAAATACTATCCTAAAAATCTACACCATAATAATGCGGTAAACAAAAAAGTTAAGATGAATATGGAAATCTAGGCGAAAGGCACGAGAAACTTCATTTGCAAGTGATACGAAGATTTAAAACTATGTGAAAAACCCATCAGTTCTTACGAGGGAAAAATCCAAAAAGTCCAATTTAAAGGACGTGTGCAAAACATGGACCACCCCTGTGGACCAGGTCAATGGAGCCCTTCATGGATTCGGTCAATAGACCACCCCTGGGCCCTGTAGACCACCACTCCTCATTTTGTAAAGTTACAAGCAGAAAAATCTTTAGACGAAAGAGGGAAATCATCCTCGCACTTATCTGGCAATTGTCTCTTATAAACACCTGACAAATTCAGGTGGCTTTAACGGGATTGGAAACCCATGACGCTCTGCGATGCCGATGCAATCCTCTACCAACTGAACTATGAAGCTAAGAGCAGGTCAATTTGTTCCGGTGAAGAATTCGATGAATGAAAGGAATGTATATTTGAAGTGCGGGCTATGAACGAATCCCTTTGGAACCACCAAATATGTGGTACAAGTGTCTTTAAGAGACAATTGGTTAAATCAGAAGTCCAAAACGAACCGCAGCTCCATGTTTCTATCACGACGTTTTCACAGACAGCGATCAATTTTTAGGATTGAATTTCTCGCGAACGAGCCCGATGACAAATCACAAGAAACCAATTTGACGTCATAGGGTCACCGAACTGGAACTGTCTTTGGCGGAAAAGGTAGTCTAAAAATAGATCGGTCTGTAAAAATACGGTCCGTGAAATAGTCTTATAAGGTGCGTTTCTTTGCGGGGATGATCCGAAAAAGGATCAGTTGGGTCATGGTATATCAAAGAAATCCCAGAGTGGATTTTTCGGTTCCTTTTAATTCACCGTGATCCAAGTGATCTTGGATCAATTATGATCCTTTTTTGGATCATCCCCGCAGAGAAACACACTCTTAGTATGTGAGTTGTTCGCTCCTAGTCATGGGTTCCTGCTTAAATTTTCCTAATGAGTGCGAGGATTACTTCTTTCTTTCTTTCAAAATGAGTGGTGGTCCACAGGGGTGGTCCATGGACCCGGGGTCCATGTCTTGTATACGTCCCAATTTAAAACGTGTTGCTACAACAGCAACACACTTCATTGGTTAATATTTACAAAAAAATTACTTAGTACAAGTTATTTAAGAGTAGCGATTCCCTGAAATAACTAAATAGTTAAAAATTCCAGCGATCATATTGCTCCCCTACAAATTGCAAAAACAGGTAAAGCCAGTATAGCCACGCTACACTGTGTTGCAGCTGCCAAATCAACCGTGTGAAATGGACAATTATTAGGCTTCGGTCGTTATAACGCATTGCACTATTTTAACTCTGTTTGGGCCAATAGTTTTCTTAAAAAAAAGGGCCGGGCAGAACTAACTGGTGAGCACATCTCAAATGTATCAACCAATTCTACTTTTTAAGCAGTTAAAATAGCATTATCTTTTCACACATTTGAATTGTTTTAGGCACTACGTTTGTGCAATCTATAACAAAATTAAAGTCTCTTAGAGAAATATTTTACTGAATTGCGGGGTACACATATTGATCATTACCCTGAGAACTCTATTTTCAACAACAATTTATCGTCCTTCACATATCGAGGACCAAAGAACTCCTCGATTCGAGCGAACCTTTCATAGCCATACCCGGTGCGGCAAATGGTTTCATCAGGCTGTCGGAAAGCCGGCAAGTGATTTGCTTGTATGATCCGACTGATGTCGCGACGGGGGCTGGAATCACTCTGATCTAGGACACTAACAGTGATTGTGTCAGCAAAAGGCCAAACCAGGGAATTATCGAAGTCTCCTTTAATCATATGAATGAACAGCGCAACATGACTGCCTGTTCCACTGCCTACGCCCTTGGGGTGAATTCTTATGCCAACCAGCTTTTCCTGGTGATCATTGTACACTGCATCACTAAATATTGGTGTTTCGTTTTCGCGATGTTGATCAACCTCGGTTATTTTGAAAGTGAATGATGGGTCGAGTGCCTTTTTCTTTTTTCGAGCCTCCTGCGGTTTTGACCTGCAATATGATCATTTTTAGATATTAATAAAAAGCCCAATCACTTCAAGACTTTTCAATAAATCATGACCAAGAAAGTGGAAGGTAAATTTCCCTTAGTTCCTGAGGTATTTAATTAGACGCACGACGATTTTAGTAAGCGTCCCGTTGCTCTCCGCCCAACGTCAACGTCAAGGTCACTGGCGGATGGTCTGGGAATACAGACAACCAAAGTCACAAACTGTCACCCAAACTCCAGTCCTCTACTAAAGATAAACATGAAATGAATGTGTATTTGAATTGCGGTTATAGACGAAATTGAGAAGTGATTCTCGCACTTAACTGAACAATTTAAGCAATTGTCTCTTAGAAACACCTAAACCAAAACAGTTGGCTATTTACAAGTGCAGCCGAGAAGTTGAACCAGGGACTACCAGGAACAAATTCAACGAGTGGTCAGAACGGGTCTCAAACCCGAAATCCCCGGATCTCAAGGCAAGCGCCCTAATCACTGGGCCCCCTGCCTCCCCCCCCTTCCCTAAACAAAATCAGTTGGCTACAATGGGAATCGAACCCATGACCTCTGCGATGCCGGTGCAATGCTCCACCAATTGAGCTATGAAGCCACTCAGTTGGGAGCAGGTCAATGTGTTTGGCTCATGTGTTCCCGCGTTGAAAGTACTAATTAGTGAATGAAAGAATTTGAAGTGAGGATCACAGACGAAAGCTGGTAAAAGTGATCATCGCACTAAAAGAGACAGTTGCTTAAATTGTCTACCTTTCGTAAAGATAAACAGCTGCATTTACCCTTCACAAAAAATACGCCTAACCCTTTCACTTTAACCCTTACACTTGACCTAATAGATTATTTTCAGGTGACGTCACGGCGGCCATGTTGGTGCACCTAAACAATAGGGAACTTAAGCAAGGACGACGGCAATGACAACGAGAACGTCGTCTCAAAATATAAATTCGCGTTATTGTAATCATTTGCTGACTATTTTAACTATTTTAATACGACAAGGGTGTGGTAGTTCCTCAAAAACGACACTGATCGGAACGGCGCTTAATTTAGGGGAGAAGATAAAGCTTTATCGTCAAGTGCTGACCTTCTTAAAACCTCAAATTTGGTTATTTCAAGTGGTTAGGGACCTTAAGATCTACGAAGGCGACGTCGACGAAAACGTCACCTCAAAATAGAGCTTTGCTCTAGTAAAAGTCTGTCGTACGGTGCTTTTAAAGGGACATCTACTACTTCTCTCCTATTTCGTAAGACACAAGTGTCTGTGCTCTCCTTTTTTAAATCTTGATTTTGTGGGCCGCCTACTTTTTTCTTGGTCGCTCACTTTTTTCTTTCTGCCGCTCACTTTTTTTTTTTCGCCGCTCACTTTTTTTCTGCCCCTCACTTTTTTTTCTACCGCTCACTTTTTTTTTCTGCCGCTCATTTTAATTTTTTTATTTGCCACTCACTTTTTTTAAACAGCTGTAAAAAAATGGTGAGCAGCGGAAAAAAAGAGGTGTCTTGAAAACAAAGAGACCCCCAAGACCCTAAAACTCGAAAACGAAGAAAGTAACCCAAAACCCTCAATTTGGCGCACCCTAGGCCTAAAGTTGGTTTTTAGGCCTAGGGGTAGCCAAATTGAGGATTTTGGGTTACTTTCTTCGTTTTCGAGTCTTAGAGTCTTGGGGGTCTTTGTTGTCAAGACGCCCGAAAAAAAGTGAACAACAAAAAAAGTGGGCAGGAAAAAATAAATTAGAGTGAGCGGAGAAAGAAAAAGTGAGCTGCAGGAAAAAATGAGCGGCAGACAAAATTAAGATTAAAAAAAGAGCGAAGAGACACTTGTCTCTTAGCAAAAAGGAAAGAAGAAATAGATGTCCCTTTAAAAGCACCGTACTGTCGCGATTATTCCATCTCGTTCACGTCGTACAATGTGGGCGAAGTATCCTAAAAATAAATTGGTACGAGCGGTTTCAGACTGAAAATAGAGAATGAAAGATTCTCTGTTGCATGCTCACGTTGTCGTCAAAACCTAAAATTTAGTGATTTCACGTCGTCGTCATGCAGAGAACCTCAAACATATGAGCTAAAATCCGTGCTGCACGTGCAGGACGATTATTTATGCTCTTTTAACCAATGATATCATTGTTTTGTGGCGTTTTCGTCCACGTCGTCGTCGTAGATCTTAAGCTCCCTGTTGTTTTGCTGACGACGGCAAAGAAATGGACAAAAGTAAAAATCGCACGTGCAGGGCGTGCAAAGCTATTGTTTTTGTCCACTAAATATGCAAATTTGTATTGGCCTGGTCAAACGATCGCAACATTTCAACGCTACATCTTGCAACATTGTTGCATGATGTTGCGACATGTTTTCAACGGGCTGGCCAAACGCACGCAACATATCGCAACAGGGTGGCCAAACGTACGCAACATGTTGTGCCCAACAATGTTGCAAGATGTTGCGTTGAAATGTTGCGAGCGTTTGGCAAGACCTTAACGTTCTCGTTGCCGTCGCCGTTGTCGTTGCTAAAGCTTCCTACTTCCTTAATAGAACGGCGGCCATATTGGTGCACCCAACTAATCCTCTCGGAATTGAGTTCTATTTTGATGCAAACGTTTTCCTTTGTTTCGGTGGAAAAACAAGGTTACTGATCACGTGAGTGAAAACATTCTATTGTTGTAAATGGGTAGTAAATGCTTAAATTGATTTAAAGGGACACTCCCTCTTGGATACATCTAATTACTTTCTTGACATAAGTGGCAGAATTCCTCGTTGTACTTCACTTGAAGATTTTTAAAAACAGAAACAAATGATAAATGACGATGTCTTGACCGCTCTTCGGACAAAACGCACTAATTTCGAATTCAAATCTTGGCGCGTGCTAACATTTCAGTTCAGTATCATGATTTGCTTTTTTTTTTGGCATTTTTATTGTTTAATTACAATTCATGATATTTAATATTCTTTTACGCTTTTTACTTCTATATATACATGCCCATTTATTTCTTACCACCAACCTGATAATCACCGAGGAATTGAACGGCATACTTTTTCGCGTATTTAAACGTTTTTTTTTTTTTTTTTTTTTGCATAATTAGCAAACTGAATTATTTGCACCCAGGGATCATATCAAGACTTGATGAAGCAAGATCGTCCAGGTGAGTGTAGTCCTGAAAAGGACTGCATGTTCTTGGTCACACTGACTACGTTAACTTGAGCGGAAGTGATCCTCAGAGTCAATCGTATAATCTCTGACCGTATTACTCTAGTCAGTAGGGAGTTTAAGCAAAGACGACGGCTACGGCACGACAACGCCACAAAACAATAATATCATTTTAACTTTCTATTTTAACTTTGAAACCGCTCGTACCAATTTATTTTTAGGATACTTTGCCCACATTGTAGGACGTGAACGAGACTGAATAATCGTGAAAGACTTATGATAGAGCCAGGTTATAATTTGAGGTGAGGTATTCGTCAACCGTCGCCGTTGTAGTATCTTAAATTCCCTAGTAGGGAGCTTAAGCAAAGACGACGGCTACGGCAACGAAAACGTCATTCCAAAATATAACTTGTTCACTTTGTATAATACGGGCGAACTATCCTGTAACTGAATGGGTGCGAACGGTGTTCAAGTCAAAACAGAAAATGACTGTTTCATTGTTATATGCTCACGTTGTCGTCAAAACCAGTTGGTGATTTAACGTTGTTGTTTTGTGGAGTACGGGCAAATAATGAAATTCGTGCTGCACGTGCAGCACGATTATTTTTCCTTTTTTAACCAATGATATTCTTGCTTTGCGGAGTTGCCGTTTGTGATGTTGCTGGCTGAGAAGACTGTGATTGGCGCTCTGTCGTTGTTTGACTGTTCTGTTGGTCAATCGTCGATAAGTCGTTTGTATGGCGCTAGCAGTAGTTGGCAACGGTTCAGTGCATGTGTTTGTTCTTGGTTTGTAAACCAGGGCCCAGTTCCCCAAAAGCCGATTAACGCTAATCTAAGATTAAAAATTAATCAAGCAGTTCATTTCTCTACTCCCAAATGCTGTTCAACGCAGATTTTCGGCAGAACTTTACATGAAAAGACGTCAATCTTGAAAAACAAAAATAAGCAAAAGAAACTTTCACCAAAAAGTTGAAAACGTGAAACAAAAGTTTACGCTAATCCTGGATTAAGTTAAGCGGCTTTCGAGGAACCGGGCCCAGCTCTATAGTATGAGTCGTTGGTGGTAGTTTGTATAGTGCCGGGTATTGCAATTAGTGGAGTCCCAGTCAATTTTGCGGTTCGTCAGTAAGTGGTGCTCAGCAGTGTTCTTGTTGAGGTCACAGTTTTTAGTCGCATAAGGATGCGGACATTCGCTCAGATTGTCGAAACGACAGACAATGTTATCGACAAAAGCGGACGATCTTACTTCATTATGTTTTGTTCCTGTTCCTATTTTTTGTTAAAGTTCTAAAAAAACCCCACACAATCAAGGCTTGAAGATTGCAGTTGCACTGAAAGGCTCGCAACATTTCAAAGGGATTTTAAAAGGTGAAAACTCGGACATATACACTGTGATCAATAAAAAGACAGACACAGCAGATAAAGGAATCCACATGTCTAAGACAAATGCGGAGCAAAATGTTCTCATTTGCATGCTTCGTATCTGTCCTTTTCTCGGGATCATGGCTACAAGTCGTTAATGATGTACAAAAAAAAAGGACATTCAAAACTCTGTTTTCCGTTGAATGAAATCATAAATCTCCTTACAACGATGTTTGATATTATTATTATTATTATTATTAACATTATTGTAATTATTATTGTTACTATTAACATTATCATTATTAGTATTATTAGTATCAATATTATTATTATTATGATTGTTAAGATTATTATTGGTCATTGAAATGTGCCACTTGCCTCGTAAGTTGTTGATTCCATTCCTTTATCTCTCTTGGACGGCAGCAATTCTCTGTGGGCTTTTCGGCGTTTCCCATAGAAGAGACTTCGCCTGGCTGTTCACCTGGTGGTAGAATTGGCGCCTGTGGTACTGCATTTCTGTCACCTTGTTCCTGTACAGGCAAGCGTGCCACATCCTCTCGGATGGGCAGTCCCTCTCCTGTAGCTGTCTCCGAAGGGCGATAGCTGTCTCCACAAGCGTTGTGGACGCTTGATACATTGGCTTCTTCAGCAACAGGCTCCTCTTCATGGTTTCCAGGTAACCCGTTGATCTGCTGGGCACCTTCACCAGAGTGAACTCTGAAGACACTCTCCGATGCTGCGTGGCAATTAGGGCTGGTGTGCTGTGCGTCAAGTCCCATGACAGGATAGTCCCTTCCGCCGGCTTGCTCAATAGTCATGTCCGCTCCGCTCTCAGTAGAACCACAAAGCTCGTTGTATGGTCCACCAATCGGTCCAGTGGGTACCACAGCAGCTTCGCTCAGCCCGTTGGCTTGGTTAGCCCCTGATCCCATAAGTTGGCTCTGTTCGGGCGCCTGCCGAGCCCCTCCGTCACCAGAGAAAATCGAGTCCGCGGCGGCATTTTCTTCAGTGTGGTTCAAGCTTCTGGTGTGATTAGTGGCTGTCTCAGCAGGGAGGATCGGTTGGGTCGAGTGTCCACCATCCCCTCCCTCATGTACGGGTTCGCGGCCTTCATTAGTCAGATTCGCAAGATCAGAGCGACTGTGAAATAAAATGAAATGCTCGTGTGAGCAAGCTCACGGATCAACTGGAGAAGAGTTATGAAAGGCTCCTAAGAGCTTCCTCGTGGTATTACGTTAGCATGCACCTCCGTTTTTTTTTGCGGTGTTGGGAAGCTTAAGCACGAGACATTTTTGACAACCTCGTTGCCAGGGTCTCTCTTCTCCGCCTCCGTTGACGAAGGAGGCAGAGAAGAGAGACCCAGAGAACGAGGTGCGAACGGCAACCGGAAGTGAGCTGTTTTCCTTTTCAACTTGTCTTCACGAAACCACATTTATGTTGCTAAGTATTTTTCTCTATTAGTGATCATCGGGCGGTCTGGTCTTGAAGAATCTAGGAGACACTACTGTCTTGGCATACGAAATGTTTACTTCCGCTTAGCTTGCCTTAAAAAGCACCCTGTTGTCCCATTCGTAGCGGGTCAGGGGGGAGGGTTAGGGTGGAGTGGGGGTAGATCTGAATGAGCTTTTACACTCATTGCCATTTAGGATGTTGGACGAACGAGCGAAATCGATCGATATTATCTATTGCGACAAAGGATTAAGCTCCCTGTTGTTTTGCTGACGACGGCAAAGAAATGGACAAAAGTAAAAATCGCACGTGCAGGGCGTGCAAAGCTATTGTTTTTGTCCACTAAATATACAATTTTGTAAAGGCCTGGTCAAACGCTCGCAACATTTCAACGCTACATCTTGCAACATTGTTGCATGATGTTGCGACATGTTTTCAACGGGCTGGCCAAACGCACGCAACATATCGCAACAGGGTGGCCAAACGTACGCAACATGTTGTGCCCAACAATGTTGCAAGATGTTGCGTTGAAATGTTGCGAGCGTTTGGCCAGACCTTAACGTTCTCGTTGCCGTCACCGTTGTCGTTGCTAAAGCTCCCTACTTCCTTAATAGAACGGCGGCCATATTGGTGCACCCAACTAATCCTCTCGGAATTGAGTTCTATTATCATGCAAACGTTTTCCTTTGTTTCGGTGGAAAAACAAGGTTACATTCTATTGTTGTAAATGGGTAGTAAATGCTTAAATTGATTTAAAGGGACACTTCCTGTTGGATACATCTAATTACGTTTTTGACATAAGTGGCAGAATTCCTCGTTGTACTTCACTTGAAGATTTTTAAAAACAGAAACAAATGATAAATGACGATGTCTTGACCGCTCTTCGGACAAAACGCACTAATTTCGAATTCAAATCTTGGCGCGTGCTAACATTTCAGTTCAGTACCATGATTTGCTTTTTGATTTTTTGGCATTTTTATTCTTTATTTACAATTCATGATATTTAATATTCTTTTACGCTTTTATATATACATGCCCATTTTTTTCTTACCACCAACCTGATAATCACCGAGGAACGTTATACTTTATCAAGTATTTAAACGTTTTTTTTTTTTTTTTTTTCATAATTAGCAAACTGAATTATTTGAACCCAGGGATCATATCAAGACTTGATGAAGCAAGATCGTCCAGGTGAGTGTAGTCCTGAAAAGGACTGCATGTTCTTGGTCACACTGACTACGTTAACTTGAGCTGAAGTGATCCTCAGAGTCAAGTGATTTGTGTAGTGTCGGTGAATCGTATAATCTCTGACCGTATTACTCTAGTCAGTAGGGAGTTTAAGCAATGACGACGGCTACGACTACGACAACGCCACAAAACAATAATATCATTGGTTAAAAGAGCATAAATAACCGTGCTGCACGTGCAGCACGAATTTTAGCTCGTATGTTTGCGGTCCTCTGCTTAACGACGACGTGAAATCACCAAATTTGAAGTTTTGACGACAACGTAAGCATGCAACAGAGAATCTTTCATTCTCTATTTTAACTTTGAAACCGCTCGTACCAATTTATTTTTAGGATACTTTGCCCACATTGTAGGACGTGAACGAGACTGAATAATCGTGAAAGACTTATGATAGAGCCAGGTTATAATTTGAGGTGAGGTATTCGTCAACCGTCGCCGTTGTAGTATCTTAAATTCCCTAGTAGGGAGCTTAAGCAAAGACGACGGCTACGGCAACGAAAACGTCATTCCAAAATATAACTTGTTCACTTTGTATAATACGGGCGAACTATCCTGTAACTGAATGGGTGCGAACGGTGTTCAAGTCAAAACAGAAAATGACTGTTTCATTGTTATATGCTCACGTTGTCGTCAAAACCAGTTGGTGATTTAACGTTGTTGTTTTGTGGAGTACGGGCAAATAATGAAATTCGTGCTGCACGTGCAGCACGATTATTTTTCCTTTTTTAACCAATGATATTCTTGCTTTGCGGAGTTGCCGTTTGTGATGTTGCTGGCTGAGAAGACTGTGATTGGCGCTCTGTCGTTGTTTGACTGTTCTGTTGGTCAATCGTCGATAAGTCGTTTGTATGGCGCTAGCAGTAGTTGGCAACGGTTCAGTGCATGTGTTTGTTCTTGGTTTTTAAACCAGCTCTATAGTGTGTTCGTTGGTGGTAGTTTGTATAAGTGCCGGGTATTGTAATTAGCGGAGTCCCAGTCAATTTCGTGGTTCGTCAGTAAGTGGTGCTCAGCAGTGTTCTTGTTGAGGTCACAGTTTTTAGTCGCATAAGGATGACATTCGCTCAGGTTCTTGAAACGACAGACAATGTTATCGACAACAGCGGACGATCTTACTTCATTATGTTTTGTTCCTGTTCCTATTTTTTGTTAAAGCTCTAAAAAACCCCCACACCATCAAGGCTTGAAGATTGCAGTTGCACTGAAAGGCTCGCACCATTTCAAAGGGATTTTAAAAGGTGAAAACTCGGACATATACACTGTGATCAATAAAAAGACAGACACAGCGGATAAAGGAATCCACATGTCTAAGACAAATGCGGAGCAAAATGTTCTCATTTGCGTGCTTCGTATCTGTCCTTTTCTCGGGATCATGGCTACAAGTCGTTAATGATGTACAAAAAAAAAGGACATTCAAAAATCTGTTTTCCTTTGAATGAAATCATAAATCTCCTTACAACGATGTTTGATATTATTATTATTATTATTATTATTAACATTATTGTAATTATTATTGTTACTATTAACATTATCATTATTAGTATTATTAGTATCAATATTATTATTATTATGATTGTTAAAATTATTATTGGTCATTGAAATGTGCCACTTGCCTCGTAAGTTGTTGATTCCATTCCTTTATCTCTCTTGGACGGCAGCAATTCTCTGTGGGCTTTTCGGCGTTTCCCATAGAAGAGACTCCGCCTCGCTGGTCATCTGGAGGTAGAATTGGCATCTGTGGTACTGCACATCCGTCGCCTTGTTCCTGTACAGACAAGCGTGCCAGATCTTCTTGGATTGGCAGTCCCTCTCCTGTAGCTGTCTCAGAAGGGCGATAGCTGTCTCCACAAGCGTTGTGGACGCTTGATCCATTGGCCTCCTCAGTAACAGGCTCCTCTTCATGGTTTCCAGGTAACCCGTTGATCTGCTGGTCATCTTCACCAGAGTGAACTCTGAATACACTCTCCGATGCTGCGTGGAAATTAGGGCTGGTGTGCTGTGCGTCAAGTCCCATGACAGGATAGTCCCTTCCGCCGGCTTGCTCAATAGTCATGTCAGCCAGGCGCCGGTCTCTCGTTGCTCCGCTCTCAGTAGAACCACAAAGCTCGTTGTATGGTCCACCAATCGGTCCAGTGGGTACCACAGCAGCTTCGCTCAGCCCGTTGGCTTGGTTAGCCCCTGATCCCATAAGTTGGCTCTGTTCGGGCGCCTGCCGAGCCCCTCCGTCACCAGAGAAAATCGAGTCCGCGGCGGCATTTTCTTCAGTGTGGTTCAAGCTTCTGGTGTGATTAGTGGCTGTCTCAGCAGGGAGGATCGGTTGGGTCGAGTGTCCACCATCCCCTCCCTCATGTACGGGTTCGCGGCCTTCATTAGTCAGATTCGCAAGATCAGAGCGACTGTGAAATAAAATGAAATGCTCGTGTGAGCAAGCTCACGGATCAACTGGAGAAGAGTTATGAAAGGCTCCTAAGAGCTTCCCCATGGTATTAAGTTAGCATGCACCTGCGTTTTTTTGCGGTGTTGGGAAGCTTAAGCACGAGACGTTTTTGACAACCTCGTTGCGAGGGTCTCTCTTCTCTGCCTCCGTTGACGAAGGAGGCAGAGAAGAGAGACCCAGGGAACGAGGTGCGAACGGCAACCGGAAGTGAGCTGTTTTCCTTTTCAACTTGTCTTCACGAAACCACATTTATGTTGCTAAGTATTTTTCTCTATTAGTGATCATCGGGCGGTCTGGTCTTGAAGAATCTAGGAGACACTACTGTCTTGGCATACGAAATGTTTACTTCCGCTTAGCTTGCCTTAAAAAGCACCCTGTTGTCCCATTCGTAGCGGGTCAGGGGGGAGGGTTAGGGTGGAGTGGGGGTAGATCTGAATGAGCTTTTACACTCATTGCCATTTAGGATGTTGGACGAACGAGCGAAATCGATCGATATTATCTATTGCGACAAAGAATTAACAAGGAAATACCATGCGTGCGGTCTTTGTTAAATATAACCTTTACCGATGATCTGGGCCCCAGTCTATCTTAGTACCGAATAGCTGATGTCATGTACAATTGGTTTTCGGTTCAATGGTGATAGCTGAGCGTTCGTCGTGCTCGTGAAAAGCTGGGAGTCGCTTCTCTGCATTCACCGAACCAACCGTTTAGTTTTAGGGTTTTCTTGTTAGCTGAACACGCACCCGGAAGCAAAACACAAGCACTATCAACAGTAAGTCAGAAAAATCAGAAAATTAGAAAATCAGTCCCCAAAAAGGTGCTAAACTGAGTGTTAAGCTTTCACTCATTTTGAAAATGCGTTATGACGGTTTGGTGAAAAATTTCCACCCCTTTTCAAATTAAATAATCATTGACTCAATTTGGGTGTGCATCACGGTGGTGTTACTATAATCTTTTTGCAGTCAGCTCGTGTAAAGAGACAGCTAAGGAGAGAACATGTCAATCCCTGAATAATAAAATACTTTCCTAATCCCATTACAGGAAAATACTCCACGTCAGGAGCCCATAAGTAGGAGCGAGCAACTTCCATACTAAGCATTTTTAAAGACCAATCTATTTTTGGACTACCTTTGCCGCAAAACAACAAAGGCAGTTGCGGTTCGGTGACGCTATGACGTCAAGTTAGTTTCCTGTGATTGGTCATCGAGATTCTGCGGGAGTCTTATTCGCGGGAAATTTAATTAATCGAAAAATAAATCGGTCTGTGAAAACGCCGTAACAGAAATATATGGAAGTTGCTCGCTCCAACTCATGGGTTTCTGTCCACGTAGAGATAATCTACTTGGCGCGTGACGTGTTTCGCGGGTCCTGTATACATTGTCGCGGGTCCTATAGAAATAGCCCAATTTCGATATATTAAAAATAAGTCCTAAACAAAAGGCATTATCTCGAGGCTCTGGGGAATAAACTCATACAAATCCTAATATTAATAAGCCATTATATTTCCGAGTTCATGTCTGCCTCCTCTTCAAAGCGAGTCTAAGTGCGAAGTTTTTGTGAGGAAAATTAGTTTTCATTCATATGTAAAGTAGAACTAAAAAAATTACCATCACAAAAACTTTGCACTTAGACTCGCTTTGAGGAGGAGGCAGACATGAACTCGGAAATGGCCTATTCCCCAGCCCCCAGAGCCTCGAGATGATACCGTTTGTTCAGGACTGAATTTCAATATATTGAAATTGGCCTATTGTCTCGGGTCCAGAAAATAGAAAACAATTGACGTATGCTTAATTTTAAGATTTTCGTTTATTTAATTGCTCAAATCTTACATATTAAGTTTTTTTTTGTTTAAGTGCTACTACGATTAAAAAAAATCAGTTCTCGTTTTTCTTCACATTTGGAAAGTACTTGCATTTTATGCTCAACAGGCGAAAGTTTTTTTTTCTAATATTAAGGCTGTTTATTTTAAGTCCACACTTGGTGCGGTTTCGACCGATAAGCTTTCAGCGATCTGGATCGAGGAGAAAGTGATGTCATTTACTCACACGACACGCGCCAATTAGATTATCTCCACGTACATGCCACTGTTATGAGCGCTAGCACGATAAAATTACATTTAAGCCCCGTCTACACGAGTAATTATTATTTGACAATTCTATGAAGCAAATTCATTTGATCGTGTAGATACTTGCCCGGTCGTTCTCCAAAGCCAGGAATTTGCCACATTTTGGGTCGTCTACGCGAGCAATATTTTTCGTACGTGACAACTTTTATTTGTCACAAAAGCAACACGCCAGCATTTCAGCCCGGGGGGGCGGGGGGGGGGGAGGGGGTGGGGGGACTCCCATATAGAACAGACAGGGATGCTCGTCGGAAATTTTGAATTTAACCCCTAAAGGAGACCATCTGGGCGTGGCTCAAGCTTTTCGTGACCCCTAAGGAGACCAATCTGGGAGTGGCTTAAGCAAATTTTGACCCCTAAAAACAAGTTAAAAAGAAAATTTGACTTCCGTTTCTCTTCGCGTAACTAGTCACCTCCACGTCGGTGAACAATTGTTAAGTAATCACCTTCGAGCAATTCGCGCGGAATTTGCTCCAACAAATTTCCTAATCTTTGCAGGACTAAATGAGTTAAAATCGTCTTTTTGTGCTGTATTATCTCACTGTTTTAGTATATACTAAAACAACTATTCACCTCAGCGTCGGTGGCTAGTGGTGGATATTTACCTCGCCGCTTCGCCACTAGCCACCTCCACTTCGGTGAATAGTTTTAACTATCAACTTCCGAGGCAACACAACCAACACAGAAAACAGGAAACCACCGGACCCTCAAAACAAGGAAACATTCAACCTCGTTCCCAGGGTCTCTTTGTGGTTGAGAAAGGAGGCAGAGAAGAGAGATCCTGAGAAGAATGGATTAGAAGCGGAAATGACGCAAGTCACACAAAGCAGTCAAGGTAAGTGATCGTCCACTGCATAAATCACTATGCATTGGGTAACTCAATTGGTTTTGCTATTGTTCATCCGCTGGCTAGTGATTTATCCGGTGGATAATTCTATCGCTTGAACAACTGGGGCCAGCAAAACCAATTGCTCTATCCAATGGATAGTGATTTATCCGGTGGGATAGCGTTATCCACCTTTTGAACAACTGGGGCCAGGTTTGGTAATTTGGAAAAAAAATGCACGTGAAGAAACTTCAGGAAAATCTGACCGCCTCTGTGAAAAGGAAGGACTAATAAGGAAAGGAGACCCGCCAGGGAATTAACAAGCTATTGTAATAGAATTGTAGGTGAGTCTTAAATGGAATTCTTTACCATTAGAGCTTAGATTAGCCCCCTCTCTGACAACATTTAAACATGTTGTTAAAAACTTTTTGCTCAGCTTCTCGGTGATCTGTCTAGTATGGAGTGTTGATTACTCTTTTACAGATTATCCCTATGGCTTTTTACAATTTTTGTTACAATTGATTTTTTTCTTGTTTAATATTTAATATTTAATACATGGAAAACTATATAGTTGTTGCCATTAAATTGTAATAAAAATCAATAAATAAATAAATAAATAAATAAGTCACTGGTAATGGGAGCTAATTACTAGATGAAGCTCAGGTAAGAGCAACAAAAACAATCTGAATCAATGATCAGTAGTTGTGTTTTTGTGATACATCTTTTTTATTGCTTGATTAAAAACAATGTAAAATAACTTTACATTGCAGGAATTCAGTGAAGGTCTCAAAAACCCCACTGCTCCAATACTGTCAACGAGATTTTCAGAGAAGCAAGTTACAACATACTTATGTCCTTGGCCCCCAATCATACAATGTGGGCAATTAACTGGTGGAACTGACACTCTTGGTAATATTGCAATTTCTTAATAGGATTTTTGTGACAATAACAGAATCAAGAATACAAATATACAAACTAATTTAAAATAAAATTATTAATGTTAGCAGTAGTAGTAATTTTAAGATAAAAACTAGAGATTAATTTTTCCGACGTTTCGATCTCGCTGAGATCATTTTCAATTTTGAAAAAAAGTGAATAACACTTGGCCTATAAGAATTAAAATCACACGTGATAATATTAAAAGCGATAAAAATGTGGAAACATGTACTAAGCGTTACAAAAGGTAAGTGATAAAAATTAAAAAAGGCTTGATAACAATAGGACAAAAGCTTTACAAAAGAAATATATATGAAATACTCCGAGCTATAAAAATAACTTTGCACGGATGGAGTCAGACTGCGTGTTCAAAGTTGGCTGACTCCATCCGTGCAAAGTTATTTTTATAGCTCAGAGTGTTTCATATATTGTTTTGTAAAGCTTTTGTCCTATTGTTATCAAGCCTTTTTTGGTTTTTATCACTTACCTTTTGTAACGCTTAGTACATGTTTCCACATTTTTATCGCTTTTAATATTCTCACGTGTGATTTTACTTCTTATAGGCAAAGTTTTATTCATTTTTTTTTCAAACTTGAAAATGATCTCAGCGAGATCGAAATGTCGTAAAATTTTATCGCTAGTTTTTATGTTAAAATGTATTTCGAAGAAACTACTTATTAAGTATTAGTAATGTCATTAAAATAGAAGAATGACCATTAAAATTAATATGACTGTATACACTTATAACCACATTGATATGATTGATGCATATCTGGATTTCATGTACATATTATTTTGACTTCATTTTTCTTTTCCTTGTTCAATTATGCTTGAATCAGCAATGTTGTAGATCGCAACACCATAATTTCTTCAACCTATTTGTGGCAGGATTGAGGAGAGGTTGTAGAAAATATTGTAATGTAACAGCACCTTGCTTTTTTGTGTTTAACGGAAACTGTATGGACAGCTGTAGTAGTCATGATTCAGGTAATTGTATATTATGCTTTTGTTATTGAATTCATATTGTATTGCTATTTTGCATTGAAAAGTTGTTTAAATGAACTGCATTCAAATGCTGATAATAAACCAAAAATATCATATGTTAAAGGTGTTGAAAATATTGGAGAAAGGTCTCACAGTTAATGAACTAACATTCAATAGGAACAAAATGTACTGCTATTTAATTTTTGTGTGAATTGTTAATTATTCTTTGTTTAATTTTGTTGCTTAAGCGACTTATACTGCCACTGTCATACTTTTTATATTCTGACTTGTAAAGAGAAAAATATGTTAACCTTTCCTTGAAAGTTTTCTTCACTATTTCATGGTCACTATTACCATCTCCCCTTCCCTCATTATTCAGAAGGAAAATGATGGCAGGAACACTTCATCTGTGCCATGCAAAGATCCTTCTTTCTAGGGAGAGGATTTACAGGTATCTTGAAAAAAAAATTATTTAATGCATGTTTTTTCCCTACAGGGGCTCGTTTCTGAGAGCAGGTGTTTCAACAGGGCAACGCAGCACAATTGCTAAGTTTCATGCCTGTTTAAAAGGGGTCAATCAGCTCGACATTCAGTGTGATATCTTTGGTCTGAAAAATGCGTCAAAAGTTTCGGAACTTTCAAGAAATGACCCCTTGTATAATTTTTCCCTGTCAGAGAGTATAATATCCTTGAATTTAGTCAACTGTAACAGTGAAAGGTGCATGTACTTTTGCACAATATTTTTTAGTCATTGGACTTTACGTTGTTTATAAGTTATGAGATTAATAAAAGATGGTGCTAACTGACCTATTACATTTTTAAAACTTTGCTGCTTGTAAAACCATCATGCCCAAATGAGCTTGAAGCTGAGACATACGTGGCTTGAGATCAAAGTTTGGGTATTTAGGTAATAGCTATATCTTTTTTATTTCCTTTATCTGAAAGCCTTTAAGAAATTATTTTTTGTGGTGGGTAAAATTTTGTTAATTGAACATGTAGACATGCACTAGTAGACTGTGCAGGGCTCATACAACATAATTTTGAATAGCGGCTGATTTACTTTCTTGTTTTATTTTGCACATTGTATGACATGTCCTATCCAACAAACAGAGAAAGAAAAATCTTTAAGATGCTCAGGTGGAGGTAATGGTAAATTTATTCCACATAAGTGGCCCTGTTTTTCAATCAGATAGTAGGCTTGGCACTTTCAGCACTTTGAGGTGGCAACCAGTTACTATAGAATGAAAAGAAAGCAACTGGAAGTTGAAATTGAAGATCTGAATGGCAGAGAACAAAGAGGTAATAATGATAATCATTGTAGTTTAATCATGGCTTTTCCCTGATAATTGGCAGTTGTTTTTGTGATATTTTTTTATTTCCTCCCAACAATAATTCAGCATTTGGTAAAGGAAGTGTGGCATTTTAACTTCTGCAACTCAGTTCTGCTGTGCAATATATTGTTCATTAGTACAGTCAAATATTTATGTTGAGGTCGCTAAGTACGTTTCCACTCTTTTCAAAAGTGAAGTTGTGACTCAGTGCAATACCATATCATAACATTTGAAGCATTCGTCATGTCATATTTATTATTATCTCTGTATAGGGCAGTTGAGTTTATGCTGATTGATTGTAAGTGATTGAAGGAGGGAGGCTTTCCAGTGGTCATAGCAAGTAAACCAGTTACCCAAGATTAAATTAATAATAATCAGGGTTGTCATTAAGTGTTGAAGCAGGTGTAGCACTCAAGATTCCACCCGTAACATGTAAATAAATGGTCAAAGGCCATGTAAAGGAAGGCCCGAAGGGCCAGAGCCCCTAGGGGGTTCTTGGGGCATGCTCCACCAGAAAAGTCTTCAAATTAGACCCTCGGAAATGCATTTTCCAGCCCTCTGAGGTGCAATCAATCAAAAAGTGATGAAAATAAAACAGGGCAAAAAGATAAACTTCACAATGAATAAAGATATTTACTAACCATGTGGAAATGGTCATGCATCACAGAACCTTGAAAAATGGTTAGTGGAATCCCATTTATATCAAGTACGATGCATTGATAATGATTTTGTTACTGAAAAAAATGGCGTCGGAATCCAACAACAATCGATCAGGGGTGTTCTTCAAAGGTTTCTTACAGAAAATGTTTGGATTTTTATTAAAAGCGCGTCTTAGAATCATGAACACAGACAACACAAGGCAGTAATTATATTTTCTGTAGAAGGTAAATGTTTATAAATAAATTTCAATTTGTTTTGCACCATGAATATTCATTCTGCAGCAACCATCACCCGTAACATTGACTGGGCTCAGCCGTAACAGGTGTTACGGGTTACGGCCCCTAATGACAGCCCTGATAATAATAATAATAATAATAATAATAATAATGGAAACTTTATTTGTCTTTGGGTACAGTTGTAAATCTCTCTACATATAGGCAATTAACAACTGGCTACTTGAAATTGAAGTGAATCAAACAAAAAAATTAAATCAAGTTTTATTAAGTCTGTGCTATCCCAAATCTTATTTCTATGCCAAAAGATAAAATATGTTGCTTAATGGCTAGATTTATCATTTTTTTCTTATATAGTGTTGTTGCTTTTTGTCAATAAGTGTCAATAACAACAACAATAATAATAATAATAATAATAATAATAACAACAACAACGTGGGGAGAACTGCATCGTCCCCAAGAGATATCAAGACACTGAAAGCAAAGTCTCTTTTTTTCATATTCCTTGTTCTCGTGTGGCTCCTTTGATAATTTTCTTCCACTGCACTCGAAATTTTGTAAGGTATCTCTGTAGGGTGTACCTCTTTCCCCAAGAAACCATCCTTCCTGCTGTTTCTTTTTCATGTGAATCTGCATATGGCTGAGTCATAGACTGATCGAACCATGCCACTTGGCCACAAGGTTTGTGAATCGCATTTCCTCATCGCAGACTGCCATCTCGTTGATCGATGGCATGAAACACCTTGTGACAAACGTAAAGGTATACCTCTTTTGCTGGTGCGCCGATTGGGATGAGCGTGCCGTCGATCTCCCCCATAATCTCAGGGAAAGCTCCAACAGACTGAAATTTAGTCACAGTTTCCTATAAAAGATCACAATAGTTAAGGCGGCGGACCCAATAAACTACGGCTCTTAAAACTTGAAGTGATTAACAGTTAAATGTGTGCATCAAAATATAAATCAACATTTTTGGAACATACTCTTTAATCATATTCGAACATCACTGTTTATCTGCTGTGTCAATTCGTATGACAACCACGGGATGCGGACCGCAGTGAGAACAGCATTTAGGAAAACTCGTTTTCTCCGAAAATGTATACTGTTATGTGTCCTTTTTACCCCTGTTTTTTGGGAATATGCCTACCCGAATGGAAAAAACTTTTGAATTTAGGTCTAAATTACAAACACGAAATAGATTTAAATAAATGAAAATGGAATGCTTTCTAATGATCGTGTGCAGTACTAGTATACTAGTAGAGTTTAATACTTTACAAGTCAAATTAATACCTTTGTAAAATTATGATAAAACACTTAATCTCAATGATTACACTCAATTGTTCTCTTGATGAGGGAAAGATTATCCACTCGCTAGCAATACACTTTAAACACTGAGCAACGGAGTGAACACAGCGACTCGCGCCTGGCCTTGGAGATTCCCCTGTTGCCTTGCGACGACTGTCAAGAAACTTCCACTTGCAAAGTACTGTAAGGCTATCTGGACCTAAAACTGATTAAAAACAGTTGAGTCCCTGACCAGACTCGAAAGGGGCCTCTTAATCCACAAAGACGTTGAAAGTTACAGTGGTCAGAACATAGAAAAAAGGAAAATTACCCACCTGAACCTCCGCCGGATCTAGCGGAAAATAATAAATTTCGCCTGGTGTTGCGCCTCAATGCAATGTGGTCCTTGAAACTTGGAAATAACGCACTCACTTCTTTCAGGTGACAATCTGTAACGTTCAATTACCTCGCATCTTCTCATTTCAGTCAATACTGTTCCTTGTCTTTAATTTTTTTTCTCATGACTTGGTGTTAGAAGTGCTCCAACGCCAGCCATTGTTAGTCACACTTTCCCGGGAGCTCGCGAGTACACGTAAAATATCTCGGGAAAACGATGTTTTTTTCGACCCGAAAACCTCGGTCCTCTGGATTGAGCAAACATCAACACAACACAACACAACACAACACAACACAACTAGGACACATACAGTTTGACAAACTGTTGCAACGTTGAAGAAATGTGATCCACAGAATATCGAAGTTCTGTAAAATAGGAAGTGAGGGCAAGTACCAAGAGAATAAAAACTCCTACTATACCTATACAAGCTGGCCATATTATCCCCACGAAATTTCTTCGAATGTTGTTAATTTTACGAATCGGTTGAACTTCTTGATTGTTTGTTTGAAGATAGTTCAGACAGATAGTTCAATTTTCAGCTCTGAGGGCCTCCACAACAAGAGCGCTCCTCGTTGTACTCAAGCCCAGGAGGTTTTGATTGTATCGGAAAACGGGCCGTCTTTATATTCCCATTCGGCGTGATTGACATGAATGTCATCAACAGTCTCATTCATTGGTCGACGACGCATGGACTTTTCCTTTTGGTGCACCCGAGCGCATGTAAGCGGATAAATTAGCGCATGTGGGCGGTGATATTGGGTCCTATTTTTCCGACAGAGCGCAAAAACCGCTGATGCCAATAGAGAATAATGACGCAATCTCGTTCCCAGAGTCTTCGTTCCCCTTGACCAGCGGGTCGGGTTACGAGAGACTCTGGGATAATCCGTTTGGATAAAGTTTTTGATTGGTTGAAAGTCTGAGCATGAGCAATCAATTTCGGTCTCGAGGCGAGTGCCGCGAGGGGTTTCCCAGAGCATTGTTTGTTGATTAGTTTGGAGCCAAAGTAAAGAGGGAGAACCTATTAAATCTAATGGAATGGAATTGTCTCTCACTGAGTATTTATGTCTTTAAAATGTATTCATACCGAATCTTCAAATTGCTGTATATTATTATATGAATCAAGATCTTCTCGTATATTTACTTACGTACATGTGAGTGTCCTGGAAAGGTGCGAGAACCTTTCGCAGATGAGTTTTTGGGTAGAGAAAGAGTTACTGATGCAAAGAGAACTCGTTTGGCTTGTGACAGTGCTGTTGAACGCTTTGAAAATATCGTGGAAGGCCCGTCTCTCTGACATGCAAAGCAATGCTTTCGGTAGGTTGAAAATTTTACTCGCGTTTCATTTGGTTTCATTACACTGCACTGTTCTCAACCTCCATTGGAAAGAAGAGGTCAGATCAGATATAGTGAATCAAATCAATGAAATGAGATGTACATCTCACATCCAATGGAACTTGTCTTACATTTTAGGTACTTAGAAAAACTGGAAACTTCAGTTGTTGACTTTGTTATGCAAATACTTAGCTTAACGTTTAATTTATGATGAAATAAAAAAAAATGGTGTAATATAAAGCTCGACTATCCTCTAGAGCCTATTTCTTGTAGCACTTAAAAGTCAGTTACAAAAATGACACTTTTCTCTTGAGTAATTAAGTACTTCTTTCTGAAGTACATGTACCTTAACATACCACTACATAAGGAGTTTTTTTTCCGTAATTGCTCAGCCCACAGTATTAATTACAGTGGCGGTTATTATTTGCTTATTGAAGCCACAGTGATCAAGTGTTTGAGACTTCAAATGTTGGTTGACTGTATGAGTTCTGGCCCCAGTTATTTGAAGGGGGGATAGTGCTATCTGCGGGATAAATCACTATCTACTGGATATCCAAACTCAATTGGTTTTGGTAGTGTTTATCTGCTGGATAGTGATTTATCTGGCTCCAGTTGTTTTAAAGGTGGATAACGCTCTCTACCGGACAAATGGCTATACACTGGAAAGTGCAGTTGGTTCCGCTATAACTTATCCACTGGATAGCGCTATCCATCATTTGAACAACTGGGGCCTGGTGGATAGTGCTATCCAGTTTTTGAACAACTGAGGCCAGATCTTTATCCAACCTCTTTTCTCTGCCTCCTTTGTCCTGACAAACGAGGCAGAGAAAAGAGACCCTGGGAACGAGATTGGTCTTGATCATCTCTCAGTTTTATATGTACCTGTTTGATAGACTTTGTAAAAAATTCTGTGATTGGTTAGCATCCCATTTAATGGAAGGGACAAAGTTTTTGACTGCTTAACCCATTGACACCTCAAACGCCCTAGGATGACCACAGTTGACGACTAGAATCTCCCTGGAATTAGACAGAGTAAAATCTGTCAAGTCTCACTCCCAGGGGTTAAAGGGGATCAGTGATACCCCTTGTTACTCTACAGAAAAGAGAGCTAAGTGCTGCCATCAATGAACTACCTGGCTCATTTAGTTTCATTATCTAGACACAGACTTAATGCTTTTACAGTGTGTTTGGGAGCAACTTTACAGCAGCCTATATTTCTGATAAATTTTAACAATTTTGTGAAACAAAAGGAGAAGGTAGCATTGCAGACTGTGCAGTATTTCTAGTCACTTGAGAACGTATTCCACACATCCCCTCAATTTAAATTTTGTCTGAACATTTAAGTTGTCAGTAAATTATACTGTCTATTTTGAAGTTAGACTGACTTCTTCATGTTGGTATGTACAGTTGTCAACAGTTTCTAATGTAATTTTTTTTATGCCAACAAAAGAAATGTTTAGGTTCAAGGTTTGTAGACAAGTATCCGTTCCTGTTTGGAGTGTTAAAATCAACACCCTTAGGCTTTTTTGCATTGCTAGGCAGAGAGTTGAAGAGAAAAGTACCATTTTAAAACTTGTATGGTGCTGGCCACCCTACTGAAAGCCTTTGGCTGTGAGGAAGGGATTACATTATTTGGGGGGTAAGATGGGAAATGAACATTCTCAGGGTAATGTACAATGTATATATAATATTGTAACGTCCAATCTGTCAAATTTGATGGTTCAAAATAGGTACTGACCTCCGATCATCTGGAAAAATGGAATATAAAGTACATTAAGGATGACTAGTCTTAACCTCATGAAGAAGTTTCAGCTTTTGCAGTTTTTATTTTGCTTGATACATACCGGTAATTTCATTGACCTTTCGGTGTGCATCTCTCTGCTCTCCCAAAGGAATTTGACCTTACTTAAACGATTATGTGAATTAAACAGTTTTAAGTGGGGATGTTCATGTGCTGTGCCCAGAGACCGACGATTATGAACAACAGCTTTTCATTATTGCTGACAATGAGGTTCTTCTGGAAGTAAGTTCATACAAACAGAGTCTTTCTGCTCAGTTTGGGGTACATTACATGGTTAACCTAGAGTATCCAAGAAAGCCAACATGTCTGCACTGAGTTTCTTGAGAGTATGTATTTAGCATTCGTCAAAAAAAATGCCCTGAATAGAAAAGGTGTCTCTACTCTTTTAGCTTAAAGTTAATAGCCTCTTATTACATGTATTAACAGTTGCACCACCACAGGAGCTTGAACTAACCTGCATGAAAGGGTTTTATTAGAATCTGGGACCTGGGTACTAGCACCCATCTTGCACTGAGTACAGTACCTGCTATTGCTCAAAGGAGGTCTCAAGATCAAAAGCCAGACTATATATAGGGGTGCCTGCGCACTCTGTCACAAGGTCCCTTCTACTTTCAAACTTAATGGAAACCTGACACAAAAACATACCTGAGTCCATTTCTTGATTTGTCGCACAACAGGCGAGAAATAGTACAGAACATGACCATGTCAGGCAATTAACTCATACCATGTCAAATCATGTTATGTTACCGGTATGTAGTAATTTGTACTATTACTAATGTGGTCAATTAAATTGTCACATGCACTGGAAAGTTTTCACAGGGCTGCCATAAAGGACATTCACCTGTACCAGCTGTTAACCCTGAGCTCACATTGTGAAGGAAATGAAAACTAGAATCAGTTTTTGATATATTGCAGGTGAAAATTAATGACAGCC
>NC_090886.1:53099486-53101986 GCF_036669925.1 Montipora capricornis
TTGTTTAGTGGTTGACTAGTGACTTGTGAAATTGTATGGTGCACAAGAGAGCTAAATGCAGTGTCTCCTTTAGTTGTAAAACATATATTAAAGGAACACAAATAATATTGTCATTGTTGTTGAGTAATGTTAGGATTTAGTACTGCCAGTGGTATTACAAGTGTCTCTTTTGAGTGGATTCCCCAATTTTCTGCTAACTTGACCCAAACAGATATATATAGGTGGAGAACAAATTCGGGAAAATGAAAGGAAAAAATACTTAACATACCGGTACATCAGTTGATCATTACAATACACTATTTGCTTTGTTCAGTATTATTTGCACTAGAAAGAAAATTAACGACCGTAAGAATTTAGTCTGTGATAAGGAAAAGTTTGTTCTGACTAAAACCTATATTGGAAATTTAGGCATTTCGGGTGCTTTTTCACAGGGTTACATGTGCATGGTATTAATTTTTATGTCAGTCCCATATTTTTCTTGAAAACTGTGTTGTCTCTATAACTTTGTCCTTTTTTGTGAAGCATGACATTTTCTTCTCTCAATTCAACATTTGATTTGTGTTGCTGATCTTGTTTTTCCAGCAAAAGTGTGTCATGTTGAATAATAATTATTTTTGTTATATAACTGGTTTTGCCCCCAGCAGCGCATGCACTCATTGGTTACTTCAAGGTCACATGACATCTAACAATAACACTTTTGCCGTTCAAAAGTCTCTGAGCGGGCAACAATGCAAAATCTATGACGTCAGAGGGTAACAGTGCACTGTTGCCCGCAAATGTTGACCGACGACCACCGTTGCTGTTCCCATTGCACGTTTTCCTATTTGTGTTATATAACAAATCACTTAATGACTGGTCTCTCAGGAAACAGTTCATTTTGTTTCCCTTGTCTGCGCGACATTGGAAATTTTTAGGGAAACAAAATGAACTGTTTCCCTCGGGACCAGTCATTAAGTGTTTACTGTTGGGATAATAGGAAAATTATTGACCTTGGGTGTTCGGTGACACAGCTACATTGTAAAGCATAACCATTATGAAAATGATATCTGTTTTACCTTATTATAGTGAGCTAACTTTTTGGTGTGGTTTTACTCACAGGTCTTGTAATAGGCCAAAAGCAATTTGAGAAATTCATGGGGTTGTGCATCGCATTCAATGCAGTTTGTTCTGTGCATGTAAATAATAATATGAAATGAAACATGTTTAGTGTGTTACTGATTACAGCCAACAGCCTGTGGCGCTCAATATAATGCTAAGCAGTGTACTGCTGTCAGTGGTGTGTGTGTGTCTTGGTGAATGTCTTGGTGAAGGGAGGGGGGGGGGGGGGGGTTTGTACGGCAAAGGCATTGGCATGTCATTGTCGTAATGAGCTAAACCCAAATACTTACCTTCATGTTTTTTTGTGAAAGTTTTTGTTTTCGTTCTCGATTTTTTTCTGCTTAATATCCAGCTCCTGCCTTTGATCCTTGAGGGTTTCCTACCTGTCTGACTAATTCTGTGTAACTTAGTGCTTCAGTTCACTTGGCAGATTTTTGGCACTGACAAAGAAGGGGCGTAGAATCTATATTGAGGGGTAGGGAAAATTCAATTCAGGGCAGATTATTATTGCAACTATTGTAATGTTATTCCATCACTCACCTTCATTGGTGAAATGTATTCATACATGTGGCAAATTCTGTAGTCTTTGTGAGCCAGTAGCAAGTGACCCTTGAATAAAAATTTTCTAGTGTGGTGAACTGCTGGCATCAAAAGCCAAAAAAAGTGCTTTGCACATTGAACTAGAGCACCTTTGCTGACATTTTCAGTCTCTGAATGGAAAAAGCAGCTTACTTTGTTGAATTAACTTAACTCGCCCTTTGCAAAGAGTCCCATAAACTTGAAAAAGCACACAATCCCCCAGCAGTCAGATGTGACAGTTGACATAATTTATTTTTAGTTACACAAAACATAGCAATGAACGTTGTTAAAGGGAAAAAAATAACAGGGTTTGTTGTCAATATTTGCCGCTGTTTTAAATATAACAGGCAGCCCGGCGCACTGTCGCCTTGGCTTATAAAGCGAGAAAACTTACATTGTATTACATGAACAATGTCGACAAGATATTAACTCGAAGTTAAAAACATACATGTACGTTATATGCATTTCAGGACAACTTACGACCCCAAAACCTCACAAACTATATCGAGTGGCGTGAAAGTATAAGGCACTGGACTTCGCTTTTCTGTGTAAAACCAGTTACAACTGTGAAGACGAACACTAGCGGTAAAAAAACCTGCTTCTCTTCAAACTTCGATTTGAAAAGGTCTCTCTTGATGTATGAAATCGGAATTGCACCTTTAAACACCTCTCAAAAATTTTCATATCAACGAAAAAAAAGGGGCAGGTATGTTTTGCAGGTTGCAGGTTGCAGGTTGAAATTTACTGTGACTGTTACATGAATAGCTAACCTTAGGCCTAATTAGGCCTAAAAACGTTTCTTTAGGCCTCCTTAGGCCTAAAA
>NC_090886.1:53111986-53114486 GCF_036669925.1 Montipora capricornis
TCAACTCCAATTATTGGAGTACAAGAAAACAAACAGGAGCATGAGAATCATTGTGTGATGCATTAAACCAACCAGAAAAATTATGAGTACAAAATTAAAGAAAGAACGTCTAATTTTAGAGCTGAGGCTGAACGTTCTTATAAATTTTTGCGTTGTGAGGCTGAAAATGTTCTTAAGGACGGTGCCTACTATTGTTATTGCGCATACGTTCTGCGCATCTCCAGATACTCAGATTTCCTATCGCCGATGCCTACTAATACAGGGATATTTTTGCGTGGTTTAAAACTATCCGGAGAAAGTAGATCTTAGTAAGTACTCTTGGTATCCAAAAAGAAAATTGTGGGTAACCATGCATTTTTCAGAGATAATTAACTTTCAATTTGGGAAAGAACGCCATACATTGCTCTGTATTTTACAGCTTTTTACAAATATTATTCATGAATTATCTTTGAAAAATGGGAGGTTACCCCCAATTTTCTTTTTGGATTTCAATTACACTTGTTAAGATCTACATTTTCTGCATAATCACACACCGGGGCAAAAATATCTTTAATTAATAGGCACCGTCCTTAAGATGTTCTTTAATTTACGTGGTGTAGCTTTTCAAGAAATTAATGCAGGCAGGACCAGGAAACCTATCAAAGTGCTTGCTTTGATGGTGTTGAAGTTTAATATTTTGTAACAATAATTTATAAATGAGATAAGATAATGCAATAAGAAAACTATCATTATGTCATACAAAATATACCCTTAAGTATTTGGGTTAATTTAAATTTCTTTACCATTATTTTATGCTTTCATATATAACACCTGGCTTATCACCTCCGAGTTAGGCAATCAGTGCAAGTGGAGATCACTATTCAGTTTCGCGTTATATACTAATTAACAAGCCAAAGTGGACGTAGCAGTTTTAGTATATGCTAATACAGAATATTGGGCAAATTAATGATGTCACACCTTGCCACTTAATGAATAGCTGCAAAATGTTGTACAAAGTTGTAAGGGTAAAAAAAGAAGCTTTCTTTCCGATATGGAAGTGTCTTAATAACAACATTACAAATAATTTTACAAATTTTGGAATTTCAGAAAACCATGCAAAAGTAATAATTATTTTCTTTATGTAAGTTAATTGTATGAGGTTGCATCGGTGTATTCTGTAATTTGAGTGCAAATTACCCAAATAAATCACTATGATAGGACAATGTAACTTCATAGTTGTTTATGCATATAATTATATTCATATATTATTCTTGAATGTATCCTACAGTTACATGATAATAGAAAACTTTATTGATCATTATTTATCCATAAACCTGTTTGTGCATGTGATGCATCACTGCAACTCTCATGGTAGTTTCAGTACAATTCTACCACTGCAAGCCCTATTTTTGCTAGCTATTAGGACAGTTGTGTTTTGTAGGAAAGTAAATGAGTTTATATTGATAACTTCAATTCAAATAAGGAGAGATTTTTATAGTTCTTTGATTATTTGGAGTTGATATGATTTGACTTTAGATGCCCCCTATTTAGATGATAATTATTGTTATTCTTGACTAATAGTATCTTTTTTTTTTTTTTTTGGTTTTTTGCATATATATATATATACATATATATTTCCTTTTAGGCACTTTACTTTTAATAAGGAATCTCTGTATTCTGTACATACTGACCTAATTACTCAGATATCACTGTTCATCTCTGTATTTTATTCATTTTATTTTAATCATGTGTGTAATTGTATTGAGTAAATAAATAATAAATTTGCACAGTCAAACAGCAGACCTCTGATTAACTTAGTAGTCAGTGTTTGTAGAGATTTGGTTAAAAATTACCACCCACAAGTATACTTAATACCTTTTCAGGCCTACCCACAACAGCTGTCAGTCTTGGAGTTCTAATATGCGCTCTGTTTTCTTGTCAGAGGGTGGAGCCTTCCCCTTAGGTGCTATAGAGTAACCAGTGGTATCACGGGAACCCCAATCTGATTCTGCAACACCTTTTGGGGGTTAGGGGGACCATAATCAAAACCAGGGGGAGTTATGGCCAAAAAACATGTCTTTCTCACTTATGCAGGGCCTTCCCTGGGCGTGCTAGAGACTAACCAATGGCATCACCAGATGCGCAATCAAGTTCTGCAACACCTTTTTGGGGTTAGGGGGCCCATAGTCAAAACCGGGGGGAGATCGCCCAGAAACCTGTTTTTCTCACTTATGCAGGGCCTTCCCTGGGCGTGCTAGAGAGAAACCAATGGTATCACCAGATGCGCAATAAAGTTCTGCAACACCTTTTTGGGGTTAGGGAGCCCATAGTCAAAACCGGGGGGAGATATCCTCGAAAAACCTGTTTTTTCCATTTATGCAGGCCTTCCCCTGAGGTGCTAGAGAGAAACCAATGGTATCACCAGATGCGCAATAAAGTTCTGCAACACCTTTTTGGGGTTAGGGGGCCCATAGTCAAAACCGGGGGGAGATATCCTCGAAAAACCTGTTTTTCTCATTTA
>NC_090886.1:53119486-53126986 GCF_036669925.1 Montipora capricornis
TTCCTAACACCGTCTCAGCGGAGCGATAGAGAAATTGAGGTGGACTCTCTCGAACCGCATTCAGTGCTTCCGTCGTAAGTTCCATTGCCGTGCAGTTCAGCGACAACATTTCGGAAATCTGGTCGTCTATAATACTTTTCAACGGGGCAATGACAATCACACCCGTTTTCGATGAAGAGATTTCTTCTTTGGCAAGAGCGAAGGCAGTATATATCATGCTCTTGCCAAAACCTGTTTGCAAAATTGCCATGACGTCTCTCCCATGAAGAAGATTGTTAAGGGCCGTTTCCTGCTCTGGCTTCAACAAAACTGCACTATTTCCCGACGAATATTCAAGAGCGACAACGCTCTAGTTAATGCTTCTGCGATATTTTGATTTTGTTTTGACGAGAAGATTTGTTCAGTCTCTCGAAACTCTCCCAAGGGAAATTACCAAAACATTTGATTGACGTTTCAGTGCTCTCAGCCAATCCGAAATTCGCGTGCACTGGTGAACGCATAATTCAAAAAACCCCATGAATTTGGGCAGGCGGGAATTCAACTCGACTCTTCACCAATCCTCTCACGGCTGAGCCACTCGCTTTCACGGCTTCGCAACCAAATCAGAAGCACTCGCGCACGAAAATCCCGCCAGCTACGCAGGCTACCATTATTATCATATTTCCTGTACTATAGTACGTACTATAGCGGGTGATGCCTGCGTAATTTGGTGCACTTTCAGCGGGTATCACCCATAGGGGTTGTGCGAATCGGGTGCACGTGGATTCAGATCATCTTTTTGCAAATTTTCTCAGAGAAACGCCAGCGGCGTGACAGCCTCCACAACAATCTCGTTCCCAGAGTCTTCGTTCCCCTTGACCAGCGGGTCGGGTTACGAGAGACTCTGGGATAATCCGTTTCGAATGACAAGATTCTTGTCATGAACACCATTGCGCAGGCGTAGGCGTAACGCCAAAATGGCGGAGAGAGTGGAGGATTTGATTCACGATGGCATGCAATTTTCTTTAGCAAAATTAGGATATATCAACCTAGAACTGAAAAAGGAACAACATGACGTGTTGGAGCGATATCCCTGGACAAAAATCTGTGCTGAATATGTTACCAACGGGCTGTGTTTCTCAAGTGTTGCCTGGGATTTTCGATTAGAATTTGTGTAACGTGGAAATGTAAAGCAGATTGTGTCGCTGCTGAATGCACTGATCCGGGATTAGTTTCAAATGTTAAAAGACTGTCTTTGTTTTGTTTTATTTTTTTTTTTTGTATCGTGGAAGATGAGAGAGAGCGAAACACCGGAGTCTAACACGAGATCCTTTCCAAAAGAATATATCATTCTTTTAATCATAAAACTATGTCTTCGTTGAAGGATCTTTCAAGTTAGATTCTTCGTCACCAGAGAAGGTTTAGGATTCTTTTCAAAAGAAGATGAGTTCTTTGGGTAAGAGTTTCCTTGCTGTTATAAAGAAGTAGAGGTCTTGAGGGAAGTATCATTTTGCTGCTTTTCATTATTTTGTAAAAACAGAAAATGACTGTTCTCCACCAAATAATGAGAATTCTTGAATAGAGATCTATACTTCTAATTGGATAAACATGTTGATTTTTAGAATGTTATTCTTCCATGAACATATAATGTGCTTTCCAAATTTAGGAAATGATATATATGCAGTGTTCATACATGCACAAGGTAATACATACAAGCCATAATCACAAAAACAACTCTGTTAAATTTCACTTAAATAATTAACGTTGCAGAACAAATACAAATTTCTGAAACTTAAACGCCTAAAAACACTAATGATTTCAAAAAATCTATGCGGCATGAAAAAATCAGCCAAACTACTTCGCGATTGAGATAAGTCTCTAGAAATGAAAACAGCTTGCAAGCACAAACTAACATGCAAAAGAAATCATGTTCTCTTGAGGGATGGTGTAGATCTTAAAGTGAGTGAAATTAAATAAATGAGAAGTGTTACACAAAAACACTTTTTGTAATTAAAATCTATCACTATCTATTTTCCTTATATCACCTCTATCCCAACACAAAAAATTAGCCAATCTGGAACTAATTCAAAGCACACACCCAAAAAACCGGCATTAAACCGGGCTGTCATTAAATTTTCACCTGCAATATATCAAAAGCTGATTCTAGTTTTCATTTCCTTCACAATGTGAGCTCAGGGTTAACAGCTGGTACATGTGAATGTCCTTTATGGCAGCCCTGTGAAAACTTTCCAGTTTGACAATTTAATATTGACCATATTAGTAATAGTACAAATTACTACATAACATATCATGGTTTGACATGGTTTGCCTGACATGGTCATGTTCTGTACTATTTCTCGCCTGTTGTGCGTCAAATCAAGAAATGGACTTAGGTGTGTTTACGCGTCAGGGTTTCCATTAAGTTTTAAAGTAGCAGGGACCTTGTGACAGAGTGAGCGGGCACCCCTATGTATAGTCTGGCTTTTGATCTTGAAACCTCCTTTGAGCAATGGCGGGTACTGTACTCAGTGTAGACGGGTGCTAGTACCCAGGTCCCAGCTCCTAATAAAACCCCTGCACGTAGGTTAGTTCAAGCCCCTGTGGTGGTGCAACTGTTAACACTTGTAATAAGAATTTATTAACTTTAAGCTAAAAGCGTAGAGACACCTTTTCTATACAGGGCATTTTTTTTTTGAAGAATGCTAAATACATACTCTCAAGAAACTCAGTTCAGACATGTTGGCTTTCTTGGGTACTCTAGGTTAACCATGTAATGTACCCCAAACAGAGCACAAAGACTCTGTTTGTATGAACTTACTTCCAGAAGAACCTCATTGTCAACAATAATGAAAAGCTGTTGTTCATAATCGTTGGTCTCTGGGTACAGCATATGAACATCCCCACTTAAAACTGTTTAATTCACATAATTGTTTAAGTAACGTCAAATTCCTTTGGGAGAGCAGAGAGATGCACACCGAAAGGTCGATGAAATTATGTATCAAGCAAAATAAAAACTGCAAAAGCCAAAAGTTCTTCATGAGGTTAAGACTAGTCATCCTTGATGCACTTTATATTCCATTTTTCCAGATGAGCGGAGGTCAGTACTTATTTTGAACCATCAAACTTGACAGATTGGATGTAACAATATTATATATACATTGTATATTATCCTGAGAATGTTCATTTCCCATCTTACCCCCCCCCCCCCCCCCACTTGCCAATAATGTAATCCCCTCCTCACTGCCAAATGCTTTCTTGAGGGTGGCCAGCACCATACAAATTTTGAAACGGTACATTTCTCTTTACTCTCTGACTAGCAAATACAAAAAAGCCTAAGGATGTTGATTTTAACACTCCAAACAGGAACGGATACTTGTCTACAAACCTTGAAACTAAACATTTCTTTTGTTGGCATAAAAAATAAATTACATTAGAAACTGTTGACAACTGTACATACCAACATGAAGAAGTCAGTCTGACTTCAAAATAGACAGTATAATTTACTGACAACTTAACCGCCAACTGACAAAATTTAAATTGAGGGGATGTGTGGAATACGTGCTCAAGTCACTAGAAAGACTGCACAGTGTGCAATGCGACCTTCTCCTTTTGTGTCACAAAATAGATACAATTTATCACAAATATAGGCTGCTGTAAAGTTGCTCCCAAACACACTGTAAAAGCATAAAGTCTGTGTCTAGATAACGAAACGTAAATGAGTCAGGTAGTTCATCGGTGGCAGCACTTAGCTCTGTTTTCTGTAGATTAACAAGGGGTATCACTGATCCCCTTTAACCCATTGACCCCTGGGAGTAAGACTTGACAGATTTTACTCTGTTTAATGCCAGGGAGATTCTAGTCGTCAACTGGGGTCATCCTAGGGCGTTTTAGGTGTCAATGGGTTGAGCAGTCAAAAACTTTGTCCCTTCCATTAAATGGGATGCTAACCAATCACAGAATTTGTTACAAAGTCTATCAAACATTTGTCAGCATTAAGTTGTGTGCGGGTACATATAGAGAGGCAACCTGGATTAAAGTTAGAGAAAACAGAGAGCTGATCCAGCCCCACCTCGTTTCCAGGGTCTCTTTTCTCTGCCTCCTTTGTCCTCAACAACAAAAGAAGGCAGAGAAGAGAGGTTGGATAAAGACCTGGCCTCAGTTGTTCAAAAAGTGGATAGCGCTACCCACCAGGCCCCAGTTGTTCAAATGATGGATAGTGCTATTAGCTGGATAAATCAATATCCAGTGGATAAGTAACAGCGGAACCAACTGCACTTTCCAGTGTATAGTGATTTGTCCCGTAGATAGTGTTATCCACCTTTAGAACAACTGGGGCCAGATAAATCACTATCCAGCAGATAAACACTACCAAAGCTAATTGAGTTATCAACAAAACAAAGTTTGAAGTTCAAGTTTATTTATTATTATTATTATTATTATTATTATTATTATTATTATTATTATTATTATTATTATCCAGTAGGTAGTGATTTATCCAGTGGATAGCACTATCCACCCTTCAAACAACTGGGGCCAAAACTCATACAGCCAACCAACCTTTGAAGTCTCAAACACTTGACCAATGTGGCTTCAATAAGCAAATAATAATCGCCACTGTAATTAATACAGTGGGCTGAGCAATTACGGACAAAAAAACTCCTTATGTAGTGGTATGTTAGGGCACATGTACTTCAGAAAGAAGTACTAAATTACTCAAGAGAATGGTGTCATTTTTGTAACTGACTTTTAAGTGCTAGAAGTAATAGGCTCTAGAGGATGGCCAAGCTTTATATTAGACGTTTTTTTAAATTTTATCTTAAACGTTTAATAAGCTAAGTATTTGCATAACAAAATCAACAACTGAAGTTCCATTTTTTCTAAGTACATGTACCTAAAATGTAAGACAAGTTCCATTGGATGTGAGTTGTACATCTCATTTCATTGATTTGATTCTCTATATCTGATCTGGCCTCTTCTTCCAATGGAGGTTGAGAACAGTACAGTGTAATGAACCCAAATGAAATGCGAGTAAAAAATTTTCAACCTACCGAAAGGATTGCTTTGCATGCCAGAAAGACGGGCCTTCCATGATATTTTCAAAGCGTTCAACAGCACTGTCACAAGCCAAACGAGTTCTCTTTGCATCAGTAAACCTCTTTCTCTACCCAAAACTCATCTGCTAAAGGTTCTCGCACCTTTCCAGGAACTCACATGTACGTAAGTTAACTATACGAGAAGATCTTATGGATTCATATAATAATATGCAGCAATTTGAAGACTCGGTATGACACAGGAGTAACTGCAGAATACCCCGCCACATCGAGTATCTTAAGAAGCTGGCTACGCGGTACGCGGAAAGAATTAAAGTCAAGATGGCGAAGTATCTTTACAAGCTGGCTACGCGGTACGCGGTACGCGGAAAGAATTAAAGTCAAGATGGCGAAGTATCTTTACAAGCTGGCTACGCGGTACGCGGAAAGAATTAAAGTCAAGATGGCGAAGTATCTTTACAAGCTGGCTACGCGGTACGCGGTACCCGGAAAGAATTAAAGTCAAGATGGCGAAGTATCTTTACAAGCTGGCTACGCGGTACACGGAAAGAGTTAAAGTCAAGATGGCGAAGTATCTTTACAAGCTGGCTACGCGGTACGCGGAAAGAATTAAAGTCAAGATGGCGAAGTATCTTTACAAGCTGGCTACGCGGTAGGGTGTTTCTAAAACGAAGACCCAAAAACGAAGACCTAAGACCTAAGACCCTGTGATCTAAAACGAAGACCCACTGATCTAAAACGAAGACCCTGTGATCTAAAACGAAGACCCTGTGATCTAAAACGAAGACCCTGTGATCTAAAACGAAGACCCACTGATCTAAAACGAAGACCCTGTGAACCCTGTGATCTAAAACGAAGACCCACTGATCTAAAACGAAGACCCACCTAAAAAATGTTAGAACGATGCCAAGCAGCTTATGGCTGGTCAGACGACATTGAATATTAGGCTGATTTAGCAACAGAACGGGAACGTCAGTGGCGACGTCGCGCGCAGCAAAACTACCAATGAGAATTTAGAATACAGAAGAAAAGAGTGGAGTCTACTCTATTCTGAATTCTCATTGGTGTTTTTTCTGCGCCCGCCGTCGCCACTGACGTTCCCGTTCTGTTGCTAAATCAGCCTATTATGGAATTGTGGGAACGCTGGAACAGTGGAACATCTGAATGTGGGCTCTGAGTGCGTGTTTTCGGAACTCCTCACAAGTAATGATATAGCGATGTTTCGTGTGATGTCACCCATTGTTACTACAGTAATATGGCAAACAGAACCTAATTATCATTTTAACAGGTTCCCGCAAAGCAGACAAAATTTTAGTGGTAGAGGAAATTCTGCTCGTTTAGATAAAACCTACAAAAATGGACCACCTCGAAAGGCCACATCTTTCAGGGCTGTGGCCAGAAAAAAATTATGACTGAGGCAATGTTCATGGTTAAAGTTTCTACGTAGGAATTCTAGGTCTTTATGATGAGTACATTTTTAAGACAACACTAGAAATCATCCTTTATTTTAAAGAATCACAAAAAAATGACTGAGGCAAGTGCCTCGGTTTGCCTCATACTGGCTACGGCCTTGTCTTTGAAGTCCTCCCACTTAAATGTCGGTAAATCTTGCAGAAAGTCTTTGAACACCTGCTTCTGGTTCGGTCTTGGAAACGCGAAGGCCATCACCAAAGCGTCGACGACGGTCAACGCATCTAATCCTTGAAAGAGGCGGTGATTACAAATATATCTATGATCTTTGAATATTTACGCACATGAACGACAACAGAAAAATTGACGAAAACGAGAAAGGTTCTTGGTCCAGCAGAAAAAATTGGCAGTAGAGGTAACAGACCAGTGCAGAGTGATTAAAGATCAATGTGCACTCCCAGCATTAAACATGCACATTTTTTGGCATGTGTGCGATACTCGTGAAAAACTGTGGGAAAACGTCATTAAAAAATCTTGTTGAAGTGTCTGGGAAAATCACTCACCGCTGATTTATCATTTTAAAAAATATATATTAGTTTCTCAAGGTAAATGATATTGCATTAGTTTCGGAGTTTTTTTTAAATTCCACTTCACAGAGTAGGAATAAGAAAAAGTTGAAATAAAAAAAGCTGTGTTGAAGCATATTTTGTAACATTTTAAACTTTATTTTCATGATCGTTTTATTGCATGCAAAGTATTTTAATGCACGATGCTTAAGAACTTAGATAGCAACTTGAAACGTGGAAACCAAATTAAGTGTCGCAAACAACCTCGTCCCTCTTGGTTAATGTAAATAACCGTGAACCCACGACAAATGGCATTGGGCGATAGCCGAATTTCCGCCGATGTTGTTGGAAACACGAGGTCTGTGTTTGCGGATCTTTCTTATAAAGTTGTAATTGTTGTTGTTGTTAGTTATCTTAACGTAATGATATGTATGGTTAGTTTTTCCACGGTTAGCCAGCACGGGTTAGTGTAAAGGACCGCGGAAACTGTGGTT
>NC_090886.1:53134486-53156986 GCF_036669925.1 Montipora capricornis
AATGCCCATTATAATATAATAGATAATTATAGAATTTGCTAGTGTAGATATAATATCAGAGTAGAGTGACAACTAATATTGTTTAAGGACGTTCGCACGAAATTCTTTCAACATTGATTTTCTTCTGAAACTTTTACCTCTGTAAGATGATGAGTTAGTTATGTCTGAAATGTAAAAAAAATGGGGGGACACCCACTTCTTTTTTTAGAGAACATGTCCGGAAAAACACCCAAAATGTTACAAAATGGGGCTTCGTTATCGAATAAGGCCAGTGTCTGTAAATCCAAATATATTGCAATTAAATCTCTGAACTGAAATCTTCTCTGCCAAATATTGTTTAAGTGGACTAATTAAGTGAATTTAGTCAACTGGTGAGGTTCCCTTAAAGATCAAGTTCGCACTTAGCGACCACAGTTTCACGCGCCTTGCAGCCGCAAGATGGCAGGGTTTGATGTCCCGTGGTCAGAAATCTTGAAATTTTTTGAACTTCCAACATTGATTCTTTGGTCATTTTTGGACAACGTGGAGGTAACTGTAAATAAAATCCATTTCTGGAAAGAAAAATAGGGGTCACCGAACGTCCAAGACCGTTAAATCCAGGCAGTTCTCATTTTATTACTTAGCGCGCGCCCTCGTGTATGATGTGGCGTGTGCATTTGCATGCGCAGTAAGGATGCGCAGAAACAATTGGCGCGAACGTCCTTAAAGCAAAGGATGTGCTAGTTGAACCTCCTTTGTTATATTAAAATACCTTGAATGATGGAATTTGATCTTCTGGTTTGATCAAATTACATCCAAGTATGTAACTCCTTGGTTCAACCATTTTCTATTCTATTCTATTTTTCAATCATATCTGAAGATGCACGCTGGCCCCACTCTACCCAAGAGCCATCATACACCCTAGTGTCTGACTTTCCACAAAGATATGATGCCAATGCGAGAACACAGGCAGTAATTCCAGACCCACAGGTTGTAATAAGTGGCTTCCTAAGATCAATTCCTGCATCTTCAAACACTTTCTTTAACTCCTCTGGAGTTTTCATAACCTTAGTTTCTGGGTCCAAACACTGAGAGTAAGGCACACTTTTGGAGCGTGGAATGTGACCAGATGGGAAGTTTGGACGTGGTTCTGGATCAGTGGCATAAAATCTACCAGCAGATCGAGCATCAGCAACATGACAACATTCTTGAGATATATTGGCCTTAACAAAGTCAAAGTCACAGAACATTCTAGTATTCAAAGAAGCTTCAAATAGGCATCCATCTAATAAAGAGAGATCAGAAATTCATAATTTATTTAGAGTTTTCCAAGCCAAAGACCTAACAGTTAACAAATAAGTGCAGATTTGAATGGTCTTCGCTTTTTCAGGCAGATTGCAACTGTGAAGATTTCACGTGGTATTTCTCCAACAATTTTCAACAGCTAAGCATACAAATACCGTTGCTGCAGTTATATAGCCAAAGCGACAAGTTGTTATATGATTTTAGACACAGCCGTGTTGGGAGACCCAGGGGAATATAAAAAAATTGCTGTTGACAAGCGACAGTCCACTATCCCAGTGGGGCTCAGTTTGTTATCTTAGCATAAAGCGCATCTTTTGGAAGGTGTTTTCTTGTGATCGAGTAAACAAACTACCACCTGAGGTTGCTTGCAGTACTGCTGTTGCATTGATGGTGGGCTGAAATGAAACTTCAATCTTTGTCAATATTGATTCTGATCTGGAATTGTAACCGTGCGAACATTTTATCTCGCAATATTTGACTCAGTTTGGTGGGCTCCCTAGAATCAAGTGTGCAGCCTTGGGACCTTATAATACGGTGGGCAAACGAGAAATAGAAAAATGGCTCACATTGTGTGTTGGTCTGGAAAATAACCACACAGGAAGGAAGCTACCCACAATGGAATAAAGCAAGGCTTTCTAATAGAGAAGGTATCTTTGATGCCACCTATCATCATTAATGTATCAACCAGAGCCTCACTGGCTGTTGAAACAAAGGGTCTTTTGTTCCTGTGGTTGGCAAATTTGAATAACAAAAGCAATGTTTGTAGATATCTTCCCTACATTATTATCTTCTTAAACCTTTTACCGGGATTACCATACAAATCCTTATATTCTTGTTGGCTTCCCTCACACTGAGCTTGGGGCGCCTGTGGGTACCTCCCATATTCCATTCCATTCCTCATCTCCATACCCACATTTTTTTCACAACTTTTTTTTTCAGAATAACAACATTGAGGCATTTACCTTTAACCTCCGTTTTCTTTTCTGGGCCTGATTCGATTGGATAACCCTCGGCTAACCATTTCGGGAATCCTCCGTCCAAAATTGACACCTGTTCGTGACCAAATGCACGTAAAATCCACCACACCCGAGGGGCCGAAAAGAGTCCAGACTTTGCATTATTATCGTAGACAACGACGTAACTACCATTGTGGATTCCAAGGCTTCTCATGTAGTCCGAAAAATCCTTAGTGTTTGGTAACATGTGTTCGTACGGAGAAGTCTTATCACTGCAGTTGTACACGTCGAAAAAGCTGGCTCCAGGAATCCGATGAGCTGTAAATTCGCGCCTTGCGTCGCGATTTTCCGTCGGGAGATGCCAAGACACATCCAAGATCCGGAGGTGCTTGATCTTTTGAAGCATCATTTGGCGAAGCTTTTGGGCTTGAATAAGGGCTGTGGAATGCATTTTCCGACGAAGGAACTATCACCAGCGTCAAATTATGTAACACGCAGACAACCAGGAACTACGCATGTTCACACATGGTGTAAATGAAGTGCAAATCGGAAGGGGATACGGAATATAACCTGCAATCAGGAGCCTTTTCTTTAGAGAACGCGCGCCGTCTCTAAAAGAAAAGTAAGCCTGATCGCAGGTTATACGGAATACAAAATAGGTATCCTGTAATATTCTATATGCCAGAAAAGTGGAAAGTGGCCCGTAGACGTCACCCTATCCTCTTTGGGTCCACTGTGAATGAGGTTGGATCAACCTCGTTCCCAGGGCTTTTCACCGCGACTCTCGGCGGTGAAAAGGCCTAGGAACGAGGTAATGGACCAACATACCCCTCCTCCCTTCCCCTGGTGTGTAACGCCTGGCATATTTAAGCTTTTGCATAGGGTGGGGAATTCCTCTCCAGTGTTAAAAGGGAACAGATTGAAGTCAAAGTAGAGGATGCAAGACTGCAACCCAAACCTTCACTAATGCTAACATTAGGCCGAAACACTATGCTTTAGATAAATGTTTAAGCATAATGTTAGCATTTTTGTTAAGGTTTGGGTCATGTTTCACTTATGGTAAAACAATGACAGCAAACCCCAACCTGTACTTTACTGCACTAAAAGCCAGAAAACTAGAAACATCCACAATTCGCAAGAACTACAACAACTTACCCACTCCTAGTAGCCTGTACGCTCTGCTATAATCCCTACACCCATTCGGAAATGTAAACTGCAAAATGGATCTGACCTTGTTATTCTGGATATAAAGACTTGAGAATGGTGATGGCATTATCAAGCTAAGGCAGTCCACATTACGATAAAGGAAACTTAAAACTTACTTAATTCATTTTGCTTGTTTTTTCAACTGCCTTGGTGCAAAAATGCTTCTTTTAAAGGAAGAAGGCGCCCGGAGGATGTGTTGTATGAATGACGGGGCGCGACCGTGAAGCTGAAATATACAGTGAATATGAAAAATCCACATTGTTTACCGAAGTCAAGTTCTTTCGAGACGTCCCACTGGCATTGAATGGGCCGGGAAACAAGCAAGTCTTTTGAAGATTTTACCGAAAGGCAGATGAATATTGCGCTTCACGGTCGACAACTGATGATATGTTCAGCTTGGGTTAGAAGATTTTTCCGCTGTGCTTTCGGAGTTTTCGGAGTTTGCTTCCGAATGATGTAATTTCATGACACCCAAAATGTCGAGAAAGTGGAACGAAACATTGCAACAACCAATTAAAACTGTTGAACAACAGAAAAGAAATGCAGAAAAAGGAAAGAGAAGCATGAATGGACACAAATGGACAATATTGAAACGGACTGCATTTGGGTAATCTTGAAAAAAAATCGGCCCAACGTTTTTAAAGACTAAGGCAAACTGCCAGGATAAAGTATACAAAAATTTGGTTTTATCAACGGAGTTGATAATGTAAATTGGCCACCGTACAGAGATTCTAAAAGCTGACGTTTCGAGCATTACGGTGGCCCACAAGAGACATGCGGCAAATTAAATGGAGTTGCTGCAAATGAAAACATCAAAAGTATGCGCGCGCACTGAAGGAAGGCAGATACAAAACACAAGTCACAGGTCATACACCTTATTCCAAAATGGCCGCCATTTAGATATTATTTTGTTTTCATTCAAATAAGACCTTGATGCCTCGTTCAAGGCAAAATATTCTTTTGAATTTTCAGCTCATCCATTAAAGCTAACCTTCGGCTTAATTGGAGGCGCGGTGGCCTCATCGTTAGTGCGCTCGACTCCGGATCGAGTGGTCCGGATTCGGGGCCTGGCCGGGGACATTGCGTTGTGTTCTTGGGCAAGACACTTTACTTTCACGGTGCCTCTCTCCACCCAGGTGTATAATTGGGTACCGGCGTAATGCTGGGGCTAACCCTACGATGGACTAGCATCCCATCCAGGGGGGAGTATAATACTCCTAGTCGCTTAATGTTACTGAAACCGGAGATAAGCGCCGGCCTGATGGGCCTTCTGGCTCGTAAGCAGTGACTAAGCTTAATTAGGCCTAATGTTAACATTTGTAAACAGTTAGGGTTGTCTCTGTTTTGCTAAAACAATGACCTGTGACCTCTGTTTTGTACCTGTCCTTCCTTCAGTGTGCGCGCATACTTTTGATGTTTTAATTTGCAGCAACTATTTTAAATTTGCAGCAACTCTATTCAATTTGCAGCAACTTTATTTTATTTTCAGCAACTCTTTAATTTGCATCATGCCCCTTGTGGGCCACCGTAAAGCGTTAGCCCGTCGTCAGAGCGGATTCGCTCTGACAAAGGGCTCACGCTCGAAACGTATGGTGGCCAATTTACATTATCAACTCCGTTGATAAAACCAAATGTTTGGTTATCCAGTGGATAAGTTGTTGTACTTTTCGTGTAGTATTCTTATGCAAATCAAACACATTACCCTTTAAATAGTTCAGCACCAAGACTCACTTCGAAACCGAGACAAACAACAACTCGGAAATGGTCCATTAAGATTGATGGAGAAATTCTTTATGAAAGTCTGGCAGTTGCAATGTGCCTGAAAAGCACAGTGCATTCAAGCCTGCAGTTTTCTTTGCTGTTGTGATCTTTGGATTGGAAAATCATTAATTTTGACGTTCCCTCTCCTTATGATGGACTTAAATGGACGCTGAAGCATGCTTGAATACAAAAATGTTCTGTGACTCCAACTTTGTCAGGGGACAACATTGTCACGTCACTGATGCTCAATCTGCTGGTAGATTTTACGCGATATCCAAAATTTCCCCTGGTCACATTCCAAGATCCAAAGGTGTGCCTTACTGAAAGCAATATTATGGGATCCAGAAACTACGCTAATGAAATTCCCAGGAGTTAAAGAAAGTGTTTGAGGATGAAGGAATTGCTCTCGAGAAGCCTCTTATTACAACCTGTGGGTCTGGGAATGGTTATAAAGCTTGAAAGGGTATAAAACTTGGTACTTAGAATTTTGAAAACGATACCATTTCACCTCATGACTCAAAACATTTTTAATTATTAACAAAAGGAAGGGATACGTTTCCTATTCTTAGTGTTTCATTTTAATCTATATTTCCTTCTTTAGCTTTGCCACAAATAAAAATTACAAGCTCACATAAGTGATACTAACTTTGAGACACGATCAGGGGCACCCAACGAGAATATTGTTCAAAACCACTTAAAAATACAGTTGTTAAACGTATTTTAGTATTTAAACGGTAGATATAGGCATATTTTTATCCCCTAAAATTTTTTCATCAGTTCGGATCTCCTAGCTGAAAGTCTAGTGATTTGAAAATTATAAGGATCAAAACTTACCTTTTCGAAAATTTCAGGCAAAAAAAAGGCTCCCGAAAAGTCTAGGTGACCTTTTTAGGGTAAAATCCGTTAAAAATGGGCAATTATACCATTTTTCAGATGTTCGAAAATAGTAGGACAGGCAGGCAAGCAAGAAATTTTATAACAAATGTTCCGAAAATTCTGGATCTCAAATCGTCTTCCGAACAGATATTTTCCGAAAATTGACGTTGGGTGCCCTTGACACGATTGGGACAAAGACAAGGTTATCTGCAACAGCGTAAGCCAATTTCTGAAGGTCCAAGAAGGACAAGCTTAGAAAAACGCACATCATAAAATTTTGAGTGAAATATATCATACAACAAAACCACAAAGGATTGCAATAACAGGGCACAAAATTAATGGAACAAAATGATTGACAGTTCGCTCTTAACTTTGAAGTCCTGTAACTGGGAAGAAGTTTATTGTCTCTTCGCCAAAGACATGTTTTTTTTACATCACACTGTTGCAATAATAGTAGTTTAAAGTGCACTCCATACTAGTTATATTAAATACCTACAATAATGTACATAAAATTACTTAATCAGTGACAATGGTAATGATATGCACGCAACAATAAAATCATTTTTTAAGTTGTTTAACTATTATGTACAATATTCAAGTCAATGCACTAAAATGATGCTTGCTACAGATTCCTTGTCTCGGAAAATATTGCTTTTCAAATAGATTTTTTAGCAATTACGATGTACTTTAAGTACAGCAGTAAAGTCTGTAAAATCCCTGCAACCCATTCAAGATAGGGATAATCTTGGACATAACACAAAATGGAACGGCTACTCTATCTCCTGAAACACAACTTATTCAAAGCACGTCAAATTTTCATAAAGATCACCAAGTATTCCCTTACCTATCACTTCAACTTCAAGACCAGTTCTACTTCAAGATCACTTCTGTCCAGAAATACAGGCGGTAATTGTGACTTAGGTATTCCTCAACTTCTCTAAGTTCACTCACTCCTCAAGTAAACAAAAATTCTTAACACGATCTTGACCCTACTGCCAACTGTTCTACATATATCCCAGTAAAGAGCTTAGACAATCTCTAAAATTTGTGCGCTATAAAAATTAATTTTTAAATTATCATCATCACCACCATCATTATTATCATCATTGTTGTTGTTATATAATGCTACCTACTAGCAAAACCAATATTGAGTTATCCAGTGGATAGTGATTTATTGGGTGGAAACAGACTGCTGCGGGCGGATACTCTCGATAAGGATAACCTCTGGTATCCTTCCCTTTCGTTGAATTAATGAATAAAGTCGGTATTATTATAGCGCTATGCATCGTTTGACCAACCGGCAATCATGTTATTTTACAATAATTTGTAATCTTTTGTAAAAACAGTGACAGCCTGGAATTCTGTATTAATCTTCAGTTTCCACGTCATCAGGATATTGTTGTCGCACACACTCATTGGGTATGTACCGTGTGCCATTAAAACCTTTGAAGTATTTCCCTATTTCAGGATGTGGGTTAAATGGCTGGTTTGGATCTTCTCTTAAGTTTACTGCAATGAATGTATTACAGAAAAAAATGAAATTAGCCAATTTATTTTGCAGATAAACAGTGGCTCTCAGTGCCAAATAAGATTGTGCCATTCTCCGTCAAATTATAACAAAAATATGATTTGACCCAAGGTTTACATGTACACACTTCTGGAAGAGAAAATCTTAGGAGCCCACGCAAATACAACAAACACTAGGAATTTAAATTGGATTGACGATGTAAAATACATTGCAAATGGTTCTTATAAAGTCTTGCAAATACTTCTTAAGGCAAAACCGCTCTTCAAAAACCAACCTACGATATACAGTGTCCAAATTAGTGCCTCTGCGCAAAAGACAGTTGACACTTGGACAAAGTAAATTCAAGTGACACGCAGGTGAGAAAAAGAAAAGAGACTTAAATTTTCAAATGAGCAACCAGTCTCAAGGAAACTGTTTTAAAAAGTGTTCAATTGTTTTGTTCTTTCGTTCCTTTGATCATTCACTCCCTTGCTCCCTCACTTACTGCACCGTGAAGCATCAGACTACATGTTCCATGAACAAAACTTGGCTTACCATGTGCTGCATATCTTTGTGTGCAGTCATCTCCAAGAACATTATAAAATGGCTGATTTCTTCCACCATTCGGTAAGTTATCAACACTCATACGTTGAATCCATGACTCATCCATTTGACAAACGGGATCCCAACCAAAGATAACACAACCATAATGGTACCTGAATAAACATTACCAAAGCAAAATTACTTTAATCTGTCAAAGGTGTTGTTCCACGAGGAAAGTATTGGTTGCGTTCATACTCACAACTTATGTCTCATAACCATTCCAACTTTAAACTGAACCTCGGAATTCCTGGGATCAGTTTTTAGTTTCTGTAAAGAAGACATGAAAGGAAATATGGTCACCTTCATCAAGATCCTTGTACAGTGGAATGCTCAAATAATGCCTATAGAAATGAGTTTACTAATCAAAACGAAGTCTTCTCCACCACTAGCCACCTCCACTTCGGTGAATAGTGGGTAATTAATATTATTATTGAAAGGTTTGAACCAAACTATATGCTGTGGCAAAATTTGCTTCTGGGTATGCCATACCGGTTGGTAAGTGTTGTCAGCACAATCCTCCTCGTTCTTCTTCACAGTAGCTTGCTCAAGAAGACTCCTTGCAAGTTCTTTGCGATGTGAAGCACCGTTCAGTATCTCTTGACAACTTTCGATTGCCTGAATAAGTTATAACATTCAGCACTCAACATGTTACAGTTTTCTCAATTATTAAGGAAATACAGGGATGTTCAGACTAATCAAGGACAAGGGATGGGTGGGTAGATAAGACCATAATGAAATTGTGCATTCCCAGTAAAGTAAAATAAACATAAGAAACAGGAAAGGCCAATGAGCAAACACTGTAAATTTACTCTGAAAGCTGTACCTCCTCTAAATCTATTCCCAGATGAACTTGTGTCCTCACGAGAAGAAATCGACTGTCCTCATCATTTGGGTCAAGAAACAGTGCAAGATCCAGGGCAGAATGCAGACCTGTTAACCTGCAAAACAATGTTGGGTTAAGAGGGTGGTTCCACCGCTTCACACATGGACAAACTACTATTATATGATTAATTTTGAGGTGAAAACACTTTGATAAAGGTAGCATTGTTTTCTTCTTAGAATTCCTTTTGCAATCAATGTGCAAGTGTCCAGAATAAATGGAGGAGTTATTGTCTGGAAAACCGTAATTTTTACACGGTGGGAAACTAAAACATGAAAATGTGGTTTTATCAAACAAGTTGATTACTGCAATTTTCAAAATTCTGCGGAATCTAACCTTCAATCGCTAGGGGCCAAACTGCATTTTGGCTTCCATCAATCGTATTTCGAAACATAGCTGGGAAGATCGACTCCACCTCCTGACAGTGAATGCGAGTTTTTGTTTGTACGGATTCCATCACTTCCCATCTGCATGGAGTTTGAATGTTAGATTGTACCATGGAAACAGAAGATGCTGATTGGTAGGTTATGTCATGCATCAATTGAATTTCAGCAAATAATGGTTCTTGGTTTGGCATCAGAAATTTGATTAGTGGAAGCCAAAATGAAGTTTGGCTATTGGTGCTTGAAGATGAATTCCCCAGAATTATAAAAAAATTCAGTAAAGTCAAACTGCCTCTATAAATAAAGCCAATGACTGATGATTCGAGCCTCGGCACTTTGATAGGGAAATCAAGGAACTGAGCGGTGTTTTTTGTAGGATAAATAGGAAGTGGGGAGCCAAGCCATTGGTGGAGAAATGGGAAAAAAACAACAAAATTAAATTGTTTGTTAATGAAAAACATTTGAGGGTCAAAGAAAGTTTGGCTAAAAGAAGAAATGTTCCTGATCTAGGGTCTTCAATGGTCCATCCATGAAAAAAATATTTAAACCCTACTGTGAAGACCTTAACCATTAGGGGTGATGGTGTATATAGGGATGTAAAAAATAATTTTTGTTTTTGCCTAAGAAATTGAAAGCATGGGAAGTTTTGAGTGTGAGGTTTGATTCTCGCTCGGCTTTGTTCTCTCACTACCACAATTCTTAGACCTGGCTGAAGCAAAAGTGTTTGTCTTAATAACCTTCTTTAATTGTCATACAAGTATTCCATATTCTGGCTAAAGTTACTCTTGGCTAACTTATGGAAACCAGGAAGCACGTTAGGAGCCCGGCAGAATTTTTCATACCAGGGGTTTCAATGAAACTTGAAGTTTGGTGGCTGCATGGTTTGAGCAGAGTATCTGAGTGCATCAACAAGGGTCTTAACAGCTCCTTTGTCTCTGGGTATCTCCCAGATGCCACATTCCAAAATCAAAATTGACGATCATGTTTAGCCAACTTCATGTTGTCATAATGTCAAAATGAGTTTCAATGTTACAGGGAAAAGAGTAGCCGACTTCTCCACGTGAAGTGGCTGTTGCTTTTCATCAGCAGGCAGTGCTTGCTAAAACCACTCCATGCCATGTACATGATTCTTCAAACAATAATTGCAAAATCTTGCAAGCAACAGTGGTTATGTTAATTTCTAGTCACAACAAGCCACCTGTTATTCTGCTGTAAAGTCCTATAGCTGTTGATGATGTTGGCTACCATGCGAATAAATACCTAAAAAATGGCCAGACACACATCAATCAGTAAAAAGATGACCACTGAAGCCCTAATAGGAATCTCACTCCATCAAATTATGGGTGCCACTTACTGGTACATATAGTTCTGAAAATCCAACAAGACTGACTATCTTTGTTTAATCTATAAACTATAAACTATGACTCTTAGGGTTAGGGCCACATTGATCAAGATCTCTGTTTCTTCCAAGAATGACGCCCAAACGTTCATCTCAGGAAAGGGGATCATCACCAAAATCTGAGGTACCTGTCTTGGTGTAGCTTTATCAAAAAAGTTGTGATTGATCGAACTAGAATTTTCCATGTAAAGCATCTCCTGGCATTGCTCCTTGGAAAGAAATCTACCGCCATTAAAACAGTCAATGTATTTGTATGCAGTTTCATCAGCTGCCCTTCCAAAACAACAGAAAAAAAAATTACTGAGACAATTAACCCTTTAAGCCCCGAGGGGTTCCCCATTGACGAGTAAAATCGTCTGGCGTTAGACAGAGTAAAATCTATAAGTGCCATTTGGCACTATCGGGGCTGAAAGGGTTAAAAACAATTCACAGACGAAGGAACTGAAAAATATCCTCACTATTATGTACATCTACTAAGGACAATAATTTTGCTCGTGACCAGGTTGGTTCTGTCCCCTTTGGTACTAGTCTGGGAGAAGTTGTTCAAAACCCAATAAGGCCAATCCTGGATTACTGCATTAATACAGAAACTGCAGCCTATTTTACTGATTTTATGTCATTTCAAAATTATTTTGACTTTAACTTTTGTTTTCATCAGAATAAAATTACATTGATAGGGCTTATTTCAGGCAAATTCAAACCTCAGTTAACATTTTACCACAGATTGAAATTTAAGGTTACTGCTAACCTTTTCGGTCTCGTATTTTGGAAAATGTTAAAAAGCTACCATAAGATAGCTCATTATATTTGTTTTCTTGTAAAAAAGCAATTATTTGAAAATGTTTTTTTCTTCCGGAGTTATTGCAAATTTTGTGTTTTTCGTGACCAAAATGTTAATCCCCCAAGGTGTTATGAGATGTCAACACTCGTTAACACCCGTACAGTTTGACGCGGGAATACATCCTGATATCTTCACTTTATCGCGTGTTGAGTTCGCCATTTATTTGTAGTCGATGCGGTTGTGTTAAAAGAATATGCGAGGCGATATCATCCTTACTAGGCCATGAAACGCATGAAATGAGGAGAGAAGTCGAAACAGAAAAGTTCTCCAGGGTCTAAAAAAAAGGAAGATTCCATCGAGGAAACAAAGAAAACTCAGCTTGCTGCTAGCGACAAAGGCTAAGTGTGCAATTAGGTATAAATAATCTATGGGTAATGATGCAGCGCTGAATGCCTCTTTAGGGGGCCTTATTACCTCAATTTTCATTGGTCGGCAGCATCATAGCGGCATGACCGCATTCACACCCACATTGACAAGGTGTGAAAACGTGTAAAATCTTTTCAGCCCGAAAACTTGGGGTTAATTCTTCCAGGAATAGCTCCTCTTCAAATGAATTTATAGGCTGTGTTAAGATCTATTTGTCAGATTTTTCCGAAATTTGGGCAAAATGATCGTCGGATATTGGTGCACGAAAGGGTGTCAAGCTTTTAAAAAATTTTAAATATTTTTACTTTGACGTGTCTCTGCGTGTCCCAAAATGGACAATTTTCTATTGGTCCACTTCAAAGTATATTTTCTTGGACACCAACATGAAGATCCTAAAAGCCCAACACACTTTGGTAGCCTATAAAGTGCTGATTGATATAGTACAGTTTGTTTGGTTGTGTGTGATAATGCGAAGGTGGGTAATTCAGCAAAGTGAACATGTATGGTTTTGAGTTTGAAGCTTCGTGCACGCGCTAAAGAAAGCCATAATAAACAAAAATGTTCATATATTTGGATTCTCCATTTTATTTATACCCTTTTCAGTGATATATTGGTTGCTGGAGTTTTACCAAAAATAACGCGTTTACGAAAGGTTTCCTGGAAGGCACCCCAAAAGGTTAGCAGTAACCTTAATATTATTAACTGGGTCCTGGAATACCGATGCTTCCAGAATGATAAAGAATATTTCCTTAATTCTTCATTAGCCATGGTCACACTGCAGACTTTTTACCTGTAGGTTAACTCTACTTGTTGACAGTTTACCTCGAGAAACTGATATCTTTCAGCCTGACCGATTTTTCCCCAAGTACTATTTACCTGGGGAAATTTTATCACCTGGAGCTTGGTTATGTCACAAGAACAATATAGTTTCCCTTGACAGCTACCCCAAAGTGATAGCAAGGGAAAATTCATTTACCCAGGTATTTAACCAATAAAAGCTTGTCTGCAAATGTCTTAATTCAGATTCGGACATACCACACTCTGTGAGGTCATCTAGTAAACATTATTTTTTTTGCTGCCAGTTAAAATCCTTTTATTACTGCAAAGTGCGAAGATGATGGCAAAATTCAGAGCAGGATTGTAAGTATTTGTTTTCGTTTAGAATTTGAAATTTCACTTCATTCTTAGTGAATCTATTTTTAAATGAGCAACCGTTTTTGTTGCAAAAACAGCTTGTATTCTCAAGACAAGCCGCAACAAGATTACAACAGCTTTCAATTCAACTCTCGCTGTGAGGAAGCCATCCAGAACCAAATCTGTTTTTTCCCAGTCTGGCAAACTCCGCCATCTTGTATGGATTTCCTGCACATGCATTCTTTCAATACTTGAAAGTCTTAAAATAACTTTAAAATAGATTGAAGTACCAGTATATAATTATAGAAAATGTCTAGCAGACCAACATAAGCTGAGTTATCATAATAATAATAATAATCATAATATATAGACTCATCCAATAATTTGTACATATGTATATCATCACTTACTCTGGGTCCAAGTTTGTTTTCCATCGCAACATAAAATGGCTGGGAAAATTTACCTAAATTAAAAAAAAAAATATTATTATTTAATGATGTAAAAGATACACTAAAGATATCTTACACTAAACACAGTGTGTGTGGATCTAATGAATCTTACATGCTGTGCATTCATGATCCCTGTTTTAATTAGTTTTCACATACTTACAGTACAATTCCCAAATGTCATTTCATTTTGAGAGAACCAATCATGTATCCCTTCCCTAGAGGTATTATTTTAAACAATTTGTTAAGCAAAACAGTCATTGCATTAGCATTTAATTGAGTCAATCAACAAGAGAGAATTTTTTAGACTCACAGGTTCTACGCTTACTCCAATTCTTCTGGCAACTGCAGCAAACAGGACTGATAAAGTAATGGGGTTACCACAACGATTGTTTAACACCTGCAATCAGAAATGCAACATTTTGTCGAGTATACGATAAATAAATTTATTGGATGACTTAAACATACTTTTTCTTGCAAGAAGGAAGAAATTACCAGTACGTGTTATCACATGCATAATGTACTGATTCCTGTCAGTAAATAATAAAATTGTAAGATACATGTACATGTAGTTTCTGCAGGGTTTTCTCCTCAGGTACTGGTCGGTTTTCATGCATAAAAACAACACATTATTTCACATTCCTTTGAGTTCAAGTATGTGGTCTCATATTTACCTTACCTCAAGAGTAAAACTGTGTGTGCTCAAGACAAGCTGACTTATAAAAAAAAAAAGGACATAAGGAGTGCTAGAGGGAATTCTCACCTCATGAAGCAATGAGTTTTCCTTTCTATAATACTCATCAACATTCCCTTTAAACTGCAACTGTTGGTATAATACATGCTTTAGACAGTCCAGTATTCTCAGAGTAGCCGCAGGATGTGTGACAGCTGGAATGGCTTTAGTCCTTCTCGCTATCCTTTCTTCCAATGGGCTTGTGGAATTACTGTTGATGACACTTCTGTTTCCATGAAGACTCTGCTGCACCATTTGAGCAATGTTGTCAAGTTCCAATAAAATGCTTTGCTCATCTATGTCCTCTTCATTGAGAATCCATCTGGCAATCAACAAGGCACCTTCAAATATATGAAAATTTGGACTGTTTTATCAATTGAAAGAAGTCAATAGAGGATGAAATTACCCTTGCATAACCTGCGATCAGGCCCATTTTTAGCTTTGCTCATAATATGTTCTCTTGAGTCGGCGCTCACTAAAATTGGGCCTGACCAAACGTCTCTCGTGAATTCTGGACAGTTGGCCAAATTTTGGCCAACCAAACTCGTGATGATTGGCTGTTAAAAAGCCGGAAGTGAAGACTCCTTCCTGATAGCGTACAGCTCTCACAAAGTCCTCTTGACTTATCTGCCATTAGGGTATGAAGAGTTTTCCCACCTATTTTCTTACAGTGACAGCACAACCCTATTTTATTTTTATAAACTTCGTTATGCCGTCTCGCACGTATCATAACTTGTGCAGAATCTGGTTTGAATCTCTAGAAAGTCTTTATCAAGAGCGAAATTAGTGATTCCATTGGCAAGCTCTGTGGCCGTGTGGTCAAATGTACTTAACGGCTTCCCTGTTGTTTTGATAATAAATAGCGAAAGAAAAGCAGAGAAACAGGTTAACTGGTTGATTCAAATGGCAATGAAAGTGTATATTGGTTTCCTGGATCAAACAAAGAGTTGAATTGAAACAGGAGGAGATGCTGATAAAATCGCAACTTACATGGATTGAATGTGTAATGGTGTTATGAAAACTAAGACCCAGCTAAGACCAAAGACTCCCGGGGTCTGAAATTAAGACCAGGATCTTAGTTTTTGTACTACAAAATCTAAGACCCCAGGGTCTTGAGCATTAGGTCTTAGGTCTTAGTTTTCGAGGGTATTAGTTTTTGTAACACCCGAATGTGTAACATATCTCAATTATCTGTGAACAGAAACCCATAAGGGTTGAAACGTGTAACACGCGTTCACAGCTTCCGAATATTCAGTGGGAACTGATTGGTTTAATGTTTCAGTGCTAAGTACCATATTTGGAAACCCCTCGCTCTTGTTGTTCCAAATATGGTACTTAGCAAATTGAATATTCAGAAGCTTGTTCCCAGTACACAAGGGGCCGTTACACGTTTCAACCCTTATGGGTTTCAGCATTTAGGTTATTTCAATTGCAAACTTAAAATGTCAAGCTTACAATTTTGCAAGATTGCATATTCGGTGAAGTTCGGAAGAATTACTCTGATCGGGCTTTAATTGGCATTATATAATCGAAAGGTACATAAAGTAAATTTCCCTATGCTTGAAATTTGTAGTTTGTAAAATGGAAGCCAAAGGTTTGCATTGGAAACTTTCGTTTATGGCAACAGAGACAAAATTCCTCCCACGGTTAATTTGTCAAAACAAAACTCGCAAATATTGAGTAACAGAAAGACATCTGATTGACCGATGAAGGACATGTCAATCAATCAAATAAAGTGGGTGGAAGGAATTTCGAAGAAGAATTTGGTCAGGCTCTATTAATAGAGCCTGATCGCAGGTTAACCCTTGTGGAAAGATTAAGTGGCTGATGTTTAGTGAATTGAGGAAATTTGATCTATGTAGAAGTGGTGGAGATATGGCATTGGTGGAGACATAATAACGAAAAACAACAAATAAAGTACTTGAATAAAAAGGACTCACTGACTCTTTAGGGAGTGAGAGTACCCTCAGGCTTATACAGTAAAATGAGATGTTCTACACTACATGTATGTGGTGTTCTGAATCCGTTTTTTTTTTAAAGAAACTAACACCTTTGAATAGAGAATGACAGATATCCCAAAAATTAATGAAGTCAAAGAACAAAATAAAAACTTTTAGTATACTAAAACAACGGATAGAATCAAAGGTGTGCTCTAATTGGCTACGCAAACTCTGAAAATCCTTTGCTATTCATCTCAGTGTCAGTGGCTAGTGGCGGGTATTTACCTTGACGCTTCACCACTCAATAAATGTTGCCCACTAGCCGCGACCACTTTTGTTTTTATTATCAAGGGTATCCCTTGGACTCAGACCTGTTCTGGATAGTATTATAATAAACCTAGCTTCTGTTGTTCAAAAGGTGGATAATGCTATCCACCAGATAAATCACAATCTAGTGAACATAAACTAGCAAAACCTATTGAATTATCCGGTGGATAGCACTATCCACCCTTTGAACAACTGGCACCTGGACTACTTTTCATTAATGTCTCTGTTCGTTATGTTTTGTGTTAACCATGCTAGCTTCTAGATAATTTTATGAGCAAAGATTGACTCTGGTTGGTGTTAATGGGGGAGCACTGCCTTGCGTTAGGATAGCCTGTGTGTCTGTGCGACTTCTGGTGATTGTGTGACAAAGGAACCTCACTTATCTCCAGCCAGCACTACAAGCTGAATAAAAAAGAGCATGTGCTGGATCAGACAAAAGTACCGGTTAGCAGGCAACATTGAAAAGGCAACACAGCCAACAAGCTTGAGGGAAATTGCTGCACAGACTTAACTGCACCATACAGGAGTGACCCAAGTTTGAGTGCATATAAGAAGGCCCCAATCTTCACTCCAAAGGGAGGGAGGGAGGGAAACAAATCATAAAACACAATAATGTACGGAGTGCTAACTCCGCTGAACAACAGAACATAAAGTGACCTCTATATAGCTTTTTTATGTTTTTACAGCTAGACAAAATTAATGTCTCCTGGCATGACCACTTCAAAGAGCTGTTCTACAAACTTGCTGTTGCAATGTCAACTCTTAGCTGTGAATAGAGCTTTGAAAGAAAGTGCCAAAGCTGTGGATCATACTAACCTGCTTGTGACAACAAGGCCATAAAGTTCGAAGCTAGAATACAGTAAATCCTTAGTGCTTGCTGACCTTGGATTGCCCAATCGCTTTTAGTTATTGAAAATAGAACTGCCATGAAAGGGCTACAGATAACTACATTTTACTTGCGTGACCATAAAATTGCCTTTGAATGGATTACCTTAACCCATTGACCCCTGGGGGTTTCCCATTGACGAGTAAAATCGTCTGGCGTTAGACAGAGTAAAATACTCTGGCGTTAGACAGACAGAGTAAAATAGTCTGGAGGGTTTAGGCCAGTTTGGGTGTCAAAGCGTTAAGAACATCCAGGCTTATAGGAAATAAGTGCTAGCTTTATAAATTATGTGCTTACTAACATGTACCTACATTGCTCAATAATGGTGTAGATAGTATGGAAAACATAGATCACTCTCAAACGGGCATCTCATTCTTTAACCAACGTTTTCAAGGATGAAAATGCTTAAACTCTTTACCCAACATGTTTTGTGAAATTCCTGCTTTCAAGGTCAACTAAGCCACTTTTCATAAACTCTTCTACCCCTAAGGAGTTTCCCCGCTGACGAGTAACGTCAACAGACTACTTCAACAATTCGGCAGCCATTTTGATTTAGAACTATAATTGTTTAAAAAGGTATTATGAGATACTCAGGGCGCAAATTAATACTGTACCTTAATAGCTACTGGAACAATATAATTCAAAATGGCTGCCGAATTGAGCTTCTGGTATGACAAAATAGTAGTGAAAATAAAACAAGGTCAACTGAAATGTCACCTTTTTCCAGGTGTTGCTGGTTATCAGGTAAAGCAAGATACTTCTCCCATTGAGACTTGAGTTGGTGTACTTTGAGATGTGATTGCACCTTTCTTGCATAATATCTGTGGGTCAGATTTACCTTGCTGGAGACAAAATGATATATCACCTTGGATTCAATGATATAAATTTTTAATTAACATGATCAATCCATAATGCAATATTAAAGCAATCAGCTGTTCTACTGTCATTAAATTAATATTCATGAAAGTTAATAATTTCAAGGCAAATGAAAGGTATAGATTATATATGAGAAAGGAACACATACTGTGCATTTTTACCTTTCGACACACCCATCTGAAAAATTGGTTTTTGCCCTGAGCGGGACTCATGATTACTAGTCGGGCATGCTAAGCCACTACACCATCAAGGCTACCACGCTGGCAACGCAGCAGATTAATGAGGTGACTTAGCAGCGAGGGGATCCCTAGGGCCCAACTTTCCTAGTAATCAGGGAGGCGTGGGTTCGACTCCTGCTTTCTCATATATAATCTACACCTTTCATTTGCCTCGAAATTATTAACTTTCATGTGTTCTAAACCCTTTCTGGGGTTTTAGAGGCAAGGATACACACTCAAGTGAAGGAAAGTTGGGCCCTAGGGATCCCCTCGCTGCTAAGTCACCTCATTAATCTGCTGCGTTGCCAGCGTGGTGGTCTTGATGGTGTAGTGGCTTAGCATGCCCGACTAGTAATCAGGGAGACGTGGGTTTGAGTCCCGCTCAGAGCAAAAACCAATTTTTTCGGATGGGTGTGTTGAACCTTGGTAAAAATGCACGGTATGTGTTCCTTTCTCATATATAAATTAATATTGTATCGGTTAACTTCCTGCAGTGATCTGAGGTCACTTTGACCATAATAAACTATGAAAATAAAATTAACACACTTGTTGCATATTTTTTATATAAAAACAAACATAACTGAATTTGCAGCAGCAAGCAACTCAAGGCTGGTGCTTTGGGGCATTAAAGTGACAAACTTTAGGATTCACAGTATTGTAGAGCTCATGTCACTGATTTTAACAGTGAATTTTAAAAGTAACAAATTGAATGTGTTATCCTGTTTGCCAGCTGTTTAATATTACTAAACTAACCCTGAGATCTGGCCAGTTCCTTATGCATCTTCACTATCATACCAACAAAGAATATTAATTTTGTGAGGGAGTGGCACTTAAGGAGTGTTCTAGACACTCACCTCAGCAGTAAAGGACTTCCACGCTTGACTTTGGTAGTTGGAAGCCCAATGGTGTTGCCAAGCTGATAAGGAAGGCCTAACAAGGCTGAAAAAGCTTATGATAATATGGACTCATCTGTATATTCGTCCACTGCCCACTTTGCGATATGGCTGCTTGCATGTATAATAATGGACCTTTGCAGGTTAGTGATCACATGGTACTAAAACTGCCATACTGGAATGCAAATTGCCCACTGGGACATCTAAAACAAAAAAAACTTATATTATCTTGCTTCGTTTAAGATGTCCCAGTGCGCAATTTGCGTTCCAGTATGGCGGTTTTTTTACCATGTGATCACTAACCTGTAAAGGGCCCATTATAGGGTTGATATTAGAGCATGTCACCTTGCTTTTTAATACCCATACCCAGCAAGGCTGTGCGTTAAAATGTATCACCTTGCCATTCATTTTTTTTAGAAATGGGATGATTACAGCCAACATGACCCCAAAAACCCTATCCACGACTTACATTTTCATATCAAGCCAGTCTTTAAACATGGAATCATTGACTACAGAATAAAATTAATGGTATATCCTTGACATACGCTTAATTTTAATTTAATCAAGTTATTATAAATTAATTAATATTATTCATACATACTACCACAGAATTATTAAAATACTGTATACCATCGTAAAATTATAAACAACAGATTGAAGTGATTCTTGTACTTATCAGAAAAATTCAGGCGGCCAGCTTCAATGGGATTGGAACCCATGACCTCTGCGACGCCGGTGCAAGGCTCTACCAGCTGTGTTATGAAGCCACACAGTTGGGAGCGGGTCAAGTTATTGGGCTCAAGTGTTCCTGTGAAAGCTGCCTGAATTTTTCAGATGTCTATATGAGACAATTGCTAATAATTATTGTCCTGATATGAGTGCGAGCATCACTGCAATCTTTTGTCTAAAACCTTCACTTCAAATAAACATTTCTTTCCTTCAATATTTAACAATTATCCGCCGAAGGCGAAGTGATTATTGGTGTATTAGTATAAACACACAGGTGATTATTTCAAAAAAGAGGAAAAAAAAAACATTTCAACTCGAAATCATCTTCACTTACAGTGGCAAAATGACTACTGGCAGCAATTTTGTCCGTCAAGGTGATTATCGGCTGATAATCCGAGATAGTGAGCCAATGAGAGCACGCAATTTTGTATAATCACCTGTGTGTTTATACTTATATAAATGATTACTATGAATATGAGGAGAAAATGTTTGCACATACCAGTATGAAACAATCTTAATTGTTTTTTTTTTTGTTTTTTTGTATTATTTTTTTTTTTTTTTTTTTTGGGGGGGGGGGCGGAGGGGGTGTTAGGGTCAAAGAGTACAGAAATCCAAGAGGGAGTGGGGGTTGAACCTAAAAAAACTTATTCATGGGGTCATTTCCCAAAAATTCTAGACCTGTAACACTCTAGCTACATCTGAGTCTGAAAAAAGTAGAAATCTTTCTGTTTACATATTTGCTATCTTATGTACTTCAAATTATCTCAACAGGTTCTTTCATAAGGGTTTTGCTAAAAACAGACCCACGGCCCGCTACGGCCCAGCGGCCTGGAGGCCCAGTCCTGATTTTCCACAGTTTTTTTGTCCAGCGATAAATCCACACGCATGCACAGATCTGCATCGGGTTTGGGCGTGCAAAATGGACGACGGTGAGTTTGAAGTCGTTTACCATTTAATCATTTGAATCCTTGTTTCTGTTTGTTGCATGTTGTTCAGATAAAAACGTTTTCATTCTCTGTTCATTCGTCTCTTTATAGAAACGGATAGCACGATAGAGGACTTTCTGTTATCGAATGATGTAATTTATTTTCAAACCATACTGTGAAAGTGAAAATATCAAAATTTATGAGATATGTGAAGTGCGAATCTTTATTTTTTTTTAAGTTTCAGAGTTACACAAATAAAGCATGCAAACGCAAATCTACCGCCGTTCATAACTGTTGCCTGCCATTGCACTGAATTACAGTAAGATCATCTGATTACAAAGTGAGAATGTGATTGCCTTAGAAACTGACAAACACAGCTCGGTGACAATTTGCAGTTCACATATCTCATTTTGTAGGTTATCAAATTTTCAATCTCAAACGGTGGTTTGAAAATAACTAATATCGTTTGAGAATGGACTTCCTCTCTATCGGGTTATGTAAACAGACGAATAAACAGAGAGTGACAACATTTTTCACTTAGCAACATACAACAAAAGAAAGGATCGAAAAGGACTGAAATGATTATTAAAATCATGATAAACGAATTCAAACTCACCGTCGTCCATTTTGCACGCCCAAACCCGAGGCAGATCTGTGTTTGCGAGCGTGGATTTACCGCTGGACAAAAAAACTGTGGAAAATCAGGACTGGGCCACCGGGCCACCGGGCCACCAGACCGCCTGGCCGTAGGGGGCAGTGGGCTGCAGGCCGCTGGGCCGCGGGCCTGCTTTTAACAAAACCCCTTTCATAATTGCAGAAAATACGCAAAAAACATGTGACAACCTAAAGAAAGCAGTCGTAATGAATCTCGTTACGAAATGCGTAATGACCCTAGCGACTCTTTTATTACTTCAACTGAGAATATGTACAATAAACATTTAACTCTAAAGAATGCAATGCCGTGTAACGATCTATGCATTATGCTGGATCAACACAAAGAATGATAAGCAATAACACACCACTGTTCGCACAGATCAAACAACGTTCACAAAAGAATTCTCTTTAAAATGGAACTATGGTTGGCCAAACCTAGTATGATCAGCACTCAAACTATTTACTTCAAGTCTAAGTATACTATATTGAATAAATTTAATTTAACCCTTTCGATTTTTTGGAAATCCAGGTGGGAGGGGATATTTTGCTAATGGTAATGAAAATGAACTTATATAGGGCATTTTCTATTGACATATTCAAATGCGCTTTACAAGCAATTGATCTATGGGTGAGATCAGACATCATCATATGCAGGCACCGCTGGCACCTGCTATAA
>NC_090886.1:53161986-53224486 GCF_036669925.1 Montipora capricornis
TCTACACACTCTCTCACTTTAGCGGGCTCACGCTTGGATGCAACAACGATGGGTGGTACCCAGGGTGTAGGTCCGTCCGAGCGCTCGATTACACCTCGTTTTTCATCTTTTTCTAACGGCCTTCTCTCGTGGAAAGGTACTCTTCTGTGAGGTTGAACCGTTTTATCGATGTGAATTTTGACCTGTCGTTCCTTTAGCTTTCCAAGACCATGGAATAAGTCGTCATATCCTCGTATAAGCATAGGCAGCCCATGCAAGCTCGCGTCCCTACAGACAGCCGTTGAGAATGTTTAAAAACGCGTTATCACAGGCTCCCCAAGCTGAAAGTACGTGGTGTATGCGACAGTTTGTGTATATGGAGAATTGTATGGGAAAATCACCGATCGTAAAAAAATTGTAAATAAATCTCTCATTTGAAATAAAGTTTTCCTACCTCAAATGTGTGACGAACTTGTCTCTTTTGCCGAGTTTAGAGCCATTCTGACGCCGTTTAGTGAAGTTATCCTGAAGGCCGTTAATAAAATAATAGGAAGACCGACCACTCCATCCATCGCTGGCCAGACCTCACTCCACAAATCGTTTTCTCCTCAACAGGAAAAGTCCCGAATCGCAATAAAAACAACAGTTCCATAAAGCCCAATAAATTTCACTCCAAATACGCGTGTTTCGGCGGCCGAAAGACTCGTGAAGAACGAAAACTTTGTCTGAAAATTCACCTCTTCGGCTTTCCTCAGAGGCTTGTGACCGGGCAGTCAACAACGGAAACTCGCAAGATGGTTTCAGCCTCAACTCTGATTGGTCCATTTGAATTTGACCGCGCGCTGGCAACACGACCGTTGTTGACTGCCCGGTCACAAGTCCAATTTCGTCAATAAAGAGGGGGACATTGGGGTCTGCGGAAACGCGGTACTCTAAAGAAAGCGGTTGCTCCAGTGGTAAAGAAAACTGCAAACTCCACAACCTTCCTTCTTGGTGCGGGTTCACGTTTTACAAGCGCGATTCGTTTTAACAACCGTTTGCTGTAATGACAAAGTCAGTAATCCGCGCGTGCTGAGCAGCATGGGAAGAAAATGTAGAACATTAATTTCGATTTCGGTATTTCACTGTTTGCCAATTTTTGGCGCGGAAATGCAATGGGCAACTTAATGCCCCCCTCTATACCCCTCTATACTTAATGCCCCCCTCTATGTAAATCATAAAACGATATGTCGACTTTTAAATGATATTTTATTCAGTGTTCCATGCAATAAGACAACCAAATTGTTAATGTACATCATTCCCCCTCCTGGCTTATTAATTAAATTACTACGAATGGACGATCTCATTGTGAAGAAGTTTTTGTCTCTTCACTGACACACCCTACACTGGGGTTACAGAGGTCATGGGTTCAAATCCTGTGAAGAGACTATAATTACTTAAATTGACCAGTTAAGTGTGAGGATCACCTCAGTCTACCTTTCAACTTTTGCCCCCTTGCTTGTGATTTATCCTTCATTATTTCCACAACCACATTAAGGACGGTGCCTACTAATTAAAGATATTTTTGCCCCGGTGTGTGATTATGCAGGAAATGTAGATCTTAGCAAGTGTTATTGAAATCCAAAAAGAAAATTGGGGGTAACCACGCATTTTTCAAAGATAATTCATGAATAATATTTGTAAAAAGCTTTAAAATACAAAGCAGTGTATGGCATTCTTTCTTAAATTGAAGCTTAATTATCTCTCAAAAATGCACAGTTACCCACTATTTTCTTTTTGGATACTATGAATACTTACTAAGATCTACTTTCTCCCGATAGTTTTAAGCTGCGCAAAAATATCCCTGTATTAGTAAGCATCACCGATAGGAAACCCGAGTATCTTGAGATGCGCAGAACGTATGCGCAATAACAATAGTAGGTACCGTCCTTAAGGGAACCAGGGAAGTGGTTCCCAAACAAGGACAAAGCAAAAACTAAGATGTGGGGAAAAACGTTTTTGCATAGTAACTTGTTAAAGAACCAAAAGACACAAAACATGTTCATTCAAAGAACTTTATTTTCCACTTCATAAATTGGGGCTGCAATGCACTGAATTGAGAGTTCTCCCTCTATAATCTGCATTGAATCATGACAACAATGCCCTACAATGAAGAGGTTAGTAAAAATAAAATAATGCAATAAGAGTTGGCCACTAGGACAACAAAATACAACACTCCATCCTTCATTTTCAAGGTGAGGCAAGAAAAACAGAGAAACTCCTAACTTACGTAAGGATGAAATTCTAGTCATTGTTATGGTTGGGACATTGGTTGGTTCAATTGGAAATTTTATCAAAGAATGAACTTTTCACGTGTCATACCACATAAGGATTACCCTCCGTGGAAGCCTGCTTTGTGAGAACCTTAAATGAAAGATTGTGATTGATAATCCTCCATCCTAAACACTGTTTTTCCTCCAAAAATGTTGAAATGAGTTAACATCCAAATCCTTTGCCAGACTCCTGACAGTTTCCAATGTCCTGTCCCAAAAGTGAACTGGAGATGAACCCCAGTTCCTATCCTATTCCGTGATCACTTTGACTGGCATGAGAGGATCTGGTCTCCTCCTGACAGCGTTAGATCCGATCTGTCACAGGATTATAAAGAAGTCATTTTGTCAATCAAAAGATAACAAAGAATTTCTACATAACCATCCACAAAGAAAACTATTCAGTTATGCAAAACAGTTTTTATTCTTAACCGCAGAAACTAGCTTAAGCCCAAGGTGCAAAACTAAAATAGACTATAAACATCGTCTTTGGTACCTACTCTTACTAACACTTTTACATCAATATCTTTAAAAACTGAAGGTTAAAAAGGTAGCATTATTCGTCATAAATTTATGTTGAAGTTGACAAAACCATGCATACCATATCCAAAGAAAATGTCCTATGTCCAAATTGATCCTACTGTCCCCAGAGGGCATTTTTATCCATTGTTCCCTTATCCAGTTTCTGATTTCCTTAGCAAGATATGTGCAGAAACATCTACTGTTTTCTTTCCTAGCTTTCCTTTCCATTATCACAAAATTGCTTGCACTGCCCTGAAAATGATACCATGGAATTGAATATAATTCATATGATCACTACTACACAAGCTAGCTAAGAGGTTGCAGATGGTCACCTTTCTTTGACTTTAGAAGCAAAAATGAAGAAACTTAGCATCAATGGGGAAAGCTCTAAATTAATGTCTATGAACGAGAACGTGAACGTGATTTGGAGCGCCTGGGAGAGGGTGATCTCTTCCTCCTAGGGGAACGGGAAGGAGACTTGGATTTCCTTGGAGAGTATGATCGTCTTGGACTGCGAGAACGGGACTTCTTTCTTGGGGATCTGCTTCTTGAATAGGAACGACTGCGACTTCGTGATCCACCACCTCCACCACCACCTCTGCCATAACCAGCATTGTCTTGTTTGACACGAATAAATGCAACTTCACCCTACACAGACAAGAGTACAGCATAATGTTAACAGATATTAAATACCAATGCAACATGCTGTTCATGTTAAAATCAATGTTCTTCTTATATTTACAAACCTCATGTGAACGGAACTTGGAATCATCAAGGTGCTTGATTGCATATTTCATGTCATCATAACGAGAGAACTCCACAATACCAGTGCCATCCTTGAAAACATCAGTGAAATGAACATCACCAGCATCACGCATGTGATCTTTCAGGACTTACAAACTACCAGTAGGTGGAAGTACAGACACCAACACAAGATATTCAGAACGGCGTGGGGGTGGACCTCTTCCAAAGCCTCCACCTCCACCACCACCACCGCCACCACCACCTCCTCCGCCACCTCCTCCAAATCCACCACCTCCACCAGATCTCCCACCCCCGCGTCCACCATGAGGAAACTCCACCCGGATTCTCTGACCATCAAATTCATATCCATCCCTGCCTCGTACAGCATCTTCAGCATCTCTGTGTGAGAAAACAAATTAAACAATAAGCAATCTGCTCATTAACTTAACACAGAGGATTTTACTCCGATACACGAGGTTAAGGAGCTTCTGTACTTTCCGTGCCTCGATTTTAAGTGACCCCAGAAATTGCTAACAGCTAAAGAAATGTGAAACTGGAAATAAACAGGATCTGGAAAATTTCCCTTTCCTCCTTGACACCAAAAGATAATTTGACTGGGTTCTCTTTCTTGCTACAAATACTTTTATATATGCGATGTCGAAATAGTCCACGCTGTAGTTTTATCCCACTCATATTCATATTAATTTTTATATTTAAACAGGAATTCACATGGCATCTGACAGAATCTGCCAATGCGGATCCACGTAATTCCCTTAAATCTGCATCCTGCCCATAATTACGATATTTTCCGCATAAAACAAAAGAAATGCCTGATAAAGCAGCTGCTTACCACCCTAACGAACCAAAAGCCAAAGAGATATTGCGTAATTCAGCCTTTAACTAATAATAATAATAATAATAATAATAATAATAATAGTCTTCATTATACACATGAAAAAACATCACTGAACAACAGAAGTGTTCAGTTTACAAATTTCAATAAAAATATCTAATTATCTAAAATGAAGTCAAGTTCTATTGATAAAAATACTTTTAAAACGTTCAGTCCTCATTCTTGGTATAATGAAAGAGTAACCCCTATTTCTTAAAACTCTATGCCTAGTTGGAGGTGATGTGAAGTGGATTGCTCGGGAGACTTAATTTTCTCCCAAAGGTGGCGATCCTAAGTTTTCAGATAAAATATTCAAAACAGAATAAAATTCTTTTGTATATCCCAATTTAAAAGCTCTAATAAATTTATCAATACGGCGATATTTGTTACCACCATCCCAAACCTCAATAGCATAAGTAAAGATTGCTCCGATGCAGTTGTTAATAAACTATCTATTTATCTACCCCTACCTGCTTTCCGCAAACGATCACTTATTAATTTTGCATGACTTGCGAAAACAAATTTTGTTGGACAGGAATTTTGCGTGCAAATTGCCTAAACATGAATATTTCAAATAAAATAGTGGAAGGAAGTCAACACATCGCCAAAACAGTCGGTTTAACAATTTCTGGAAGACAAAACTTGCAGTTAGCTAGCATCGCTAGCTCGTCAAATCTTGACGCAACTGCAAATGCAAATCAACTTTGGTCAAAGCGTTTTTGAAAACGAAACCACGTTTCAACATATGAAAGCCGAACACTGATGATTACACGTCGTAAAAAAAACATCTCAATGGGTAAAGAGTACCGTAGTTCACAAGGAACACAAAGCTCCACTCTAACACACCTTGGGTCATGAAACTCGACGAAGGCAAACGGAGTGCCACCAGTGCCGTAACGGGGAATCTTCAGGTCTACATCTGAAATGTCGCCGTACTTGTAGAAAATGTCCTCCAAATCTCGTTCGTCTATGTTGGAGGGCAAATTTCCAACATAGACACGCCTGTTATTGTTGTTGCTTCGATTCATAGCTTGCATTTAAACGTGATATAGGCAAGAAACCGACGAAGAACTATGGAAATGCTGAAAAGATGGCGACTAGAAAGACCACGACATGCGAGTGGCAATTTAAGGGCGCCCCAGAGAATAAAGCAGGGATTCACCCCAGATTCCCAACGGTAATTTGGATTTAAACGCTTTGTCTAGCAAGGGGTTGTGGGCTGATACAGGCCGCCGAAAACGATACCAGAACGATGACGAATCACATTCAATCATTTGTACGATGCAACCAATCAAAGATGAGAAGAAATAGCAAACTTCTTTTTTCTAATCCACGGTTATTTGGATTTTCTCGCTCGACGAGGAAGAAGAAGGGCTTTTTTTGCCGGTATCTGGGCTTGCTTTGCTTGGTCCTCTTCTGAGATAAATCTTAAGGTTAGTGATATACAGGTTTGCATTCTCGGATGATTAGTAATCCTTAGAGATTGAACAAAGGATGGTCCATCGTATGATACAAGATAGTTGTAAGTTGTTTACACAGTAAGCTTACGGATCGAATGTTCAAAACAGTAAGAAAAATTGCCTTTACTTTAATAATCTAATCGAGGACATTGAAAATTGAAGAACGTTCTTATCCTCGTGTAAGTTTATTGGCGTACTTTCAGTCTAGTTGCCATAGCAACCAATTATATTATTGAATTTGTGTTTAAATTAATTTAAAGCGAACTATTCCAACTTTTTTATCCCTAACTTTGGGTTCAGTGTAATATCAAAGTGTTTGGTTGTGTGGAGTGTTGCTAGCTTTTCAATTTCCTCATTCCTTAGCTGCAAAAAACTCTTACTTTGTATTTCAGATGTCTGACAGGAAAGCTGTGATAAAAAATGCTGACATGTCGGAAGACATGCAACAAGATGCTGTAGAAGTTTCTACACAGGCAATGGAGAAATTCAATATTGAGAAAGACATTGCTGCCTATGTAAAGAAGGAATTTGACAAGAAATACAATCCAACTTGGCACTGCATTGTTGGCAGAAATTTTGGCTCTTACGTTACTCACGAGACCAAGCATTTCATTTATTTCTATCTGGGACAAGTTGCTGTACTTCTCTTCAAGTCTGGTTGAACCAGGAAAGACTTGAAAATAGTGACTGTTTTCCTACAAAAGTGTGATCTTTTGCTCTTTTTATTTATAACAGTTATTTAAGTTGAAGTAGTTTGCAATTTACACATATATTAGCTAAACCGCAAGAGTTCATAGACTGTTAGTTTTTGTTTTTTCCTTCGATGAAGAACTATATGATATAAGCTTAATATATTTACCAGAAGCCCTTGTTAATAAAGTAATGTATTATACTTGACTTAGTTATTTTCTGCTGTTTATGATATCCAAGTCCCAGTACATACGTACATACATAATTTACCACTCCCCTTAGGGGCTCTTCAGGGACAATGAAACTCAATCACAACAGAACAGAATATTCAACAGCAACTGTTAAGAATCCTAACTGGCAAGAGGCAAACCGGTTGGCTATTTACATGTGCAGCTGAGAAGTTGAACCAGGGACTACCAAGGAACAAACTAATCCAATGAGTGGTTGGAACATGTCTTGAACTTGGGATCCCCGGATCTCAAGGCAAGTGCCCTAACCACTTGGCCAGACTGCCTCCTAGAGTGTAAGCATCTCCTGCTATTTTGAAATGTCCTCTAGTTGACTGATAAGTGGCAGTTTGTGCCCTTGGCCCCCTAATTAAAATGGGAGTATTTCCATTTTTTTTTTTTGCTGAGGAGGCTTTGAGAAACCCATTGTCAAGACATTCAAAGGAGAGAAACATGAAACTTCTGTACTGGTTGTGTAGTTCCAGAAAATATCCATACCCTCCCTCCCAACAGAGGGTAATTGGAAATTCCCAGGTAGAGGGAGACCTGAAAGGGCCAAACTGTTTTAAGGAAAGTAAGAAGCTAAACTGGAATTTTCAAGAGGGTGGGGAGTTAGAAGCCAAAAGACCCTCTGTTGGGGGGGGGGGGGGGGTGTATGGATAATTTCTGGTACAATAATAATTGCAAACAATGCATTTGAGCTTTTTTGTCCTTGCAAACATCTTTTCCCAAGATTTTCCGTCCCCCCCCCTCCCCCCTCCAAAAAAAACTGTTTTGTCCCTTAACTTAGTGAAGAGAAGCATGGATGAGAAATGTTGTTTTAATGCTTTCGCTTGCTTGAAATACAGTAAAAACCAGCATGTAAGAACTGCTGGCAGAAATTTGCCGTTTTAATACTCAAAAATATAACAACCTGTTTAGCCAAGCAAGATTTAGCAGATTCTTATAAATGGGTTACAGCTAAATTATAATTTGACTGTATTGTTGAGTTCACATACTAAAAATTTAATTTTCTTTTCAAGGACTTCTAAGAAATGAACTATTTTTTCTCTTTTGAATGCAACTTTGCATCCTAACTTACCGTATTTAATTTTGTAAACAATAAAAGCAAAACTATTGTCAAATACTTTTGAAATAAAAGGTTCATATTTTGTACTTTCGTTTTTGCAGCGAACATCATGTGTTGCAATTGTCAAAAGTATTCCGGAGTTCCGAGTTTAAGTATTCGAGAGATCCGTGTTTAAGTATTCCAGCTATTCCGGCGTTCCGACTTGTACCAGCCGGAAAAGAACCCCGCAGTGCATCTTGGTTTGATATAGTCCACCGAAATAAGCCGCTGTAATGCACCAATCGAAATGTCCGCAATTTGTTTTCCACTTCGGCGTCGGCATAAAACTCCATGGAAGCAATGTTGATTTTGTTTGACTTTCAGGTAGTTGTTTGAAAAGGTAATTTCAGTGGCGAAGATTTGTAGAAGTTGCGGAAAGCTGTTTTTAGACAGGGTAAGAAATGCGAATCTTTTTTCCGCCATCGTGTCTAACCCTTGCACATAGGCGTGGTCGTATGGGGAGGTGCCTCGTTTTTCATTAGGCTTATTTAGCGAATGGGCTTTTTTCCTTATTTCGATTTTACAGATGACCGACAGAAAAGCTGTGATAAAAAATGCCGACATGACAGAGGATATGCAGCAAGATGCTGTTGAATGTGCAACGCAAGCAATGGAAAAGTTTAACATAGAAAAAGACATCGCCGCCTACATAAAGAAAGAATTTGACAAGAAGTACAACCCAACTTGGCATTGTATTGTTGGGAGGAATTTTGGATCCTATGTTACACACGAAACGAAGCATTTCATTTACTTTTACCTTGGACAAGTAGCTGTTCTTTTATTCAAGTCTGGATAAAAGAAATCAACAAGGACGGGCAAGAATCGGTATTTCAGAGAAAGGCTTGCGTGCTTTCAGGGTGCTTTACACGAAAAAATTCAATTTAACACTTCTGCTAGCTGATCTTCCCGATGACTTTCCAATGCACGCTAAGGTCGTAAAGTATGACATTTTAAGAAGCAGTCTTCAAATATTCTTAAGTGGCTGACAGAATAATTAAAATCGGATTGCGTTACACTTCCGAACCAAGTGTAAAATAATTTACTGAAAGCAAAACGAGGAATTGTTCTGTGAAAGGATATTTGTGAAGTTAAGGGCTTTTAACATCTACAGTGGAACTCTGCCGAATTAAGCAAAAGAGATATATTCCGAATTTATAGCTTGATATGTTAAGCGTTTCCTGATCAGTTGGTGCAAAACGTTTGTGGTGTATTTTCAATGGTTCAGGAACGGACGAGGGGGGGGGGGGGGGGGGGCGGGGAGACTTGCAAGGGTGGACTGGTGTAATATGTCATATCACTCTCTGTTATTGATTTGAACTTGCCAAAGAATTTGATTCAAGACAATCCATATTTTATTCAGTAATTTTCACATAATTTTTCACTTTGTTTATTAATTAAAGAAGCAATAAAGAGCTTCTTTGTCCTTTCCTGTTATTCTGTTAGGGTGAACAGGCTCCCAGATAGTCGGGAAAACAAAAACTGCGCGTGAAAAGCGAGTGGGGGCATTGCCTCGACCCAAGCACCCTCTCATTTTTCCCACGCATTTTTTTCTCTTTCCCTACTATCTGGAACAGGCTAAAGTATACTTGAGTCCCATTGGCTGCTATGTCTAACAGAGTTGTATTCATCTCAAACCAAACTATGCGAGAAATGAAAACTCCATGAAAAATGAGCAGGTGACAGATCTGACCTTATGAAGAATTTGGGGAAGTCATTTGAGAGCTTTTTTTATGTGGTGAGGTCTTCTTCATAGATCCCAAGACAAATATCTCACGTCTTTGAAGCAAAAGGCTGGCAAGGATCATATTGTAACCAGGTTATTTTTTTGGCAAGGTACAAAAGTTGGACCGGATCAACTTGGATAGAGTAAGCCAAAACTATTTGACGTTCGCACCGATTTCACCAAGGTTAGCTTAAGGTGATTTCTCTGGGCCTTATCATTTTTTTTATGTTGATCTGAGTTGATCAGTGTTCATCTGGTCCCACTTTTGTAGCTGCACAGGGCAATATTGTTCCTTCCTATATCTGACACTTCCACATCTCTTTGCTGACAACAGGCCACAGTTAATCTCTACTTAAATTTATTTACAATTTAAACCCAGAGTGAATTGCTGCAATTCCAAAGCTCAAGTTTTCATATGTCACGTTGCTGAATCCAACATCTTCTATCATTCTCGTAAACTCCTCCTGAATCAAGAAAAAGAAATGTATGCAAACATAAAAAAAGATTATTGAACATTCCAAGATTTGTGATAAATTGGTTCATTTAGTATTTGGCAAAATAAATTTCTTTTGCTTTGCCTATGCCACCAGAAAACACCCAGGGTCTTTCCTGGGATGGGGTGGGGAAATGCCCTGGGAATGCCATTGAACACCTCTATGGTCAGTCAATATAAAAAAAGAAAAATAATCTATTATAAGTTCATAAAAAGTTGACCAACAAACCTGATTTGGAAATTGGCGGATACTTTCTACTAAATATTGGTAGGACTTCCAGTCTCCAGCAATTACGTGTCCCATAACAGGAATCATTTCAAAAGAATAACTCTCATAAAGCCTGCAGTAAACACACAGAAAAACATGTCTTAACCCATTGACACCTGGGAGTGTTTGATAGATAGATTTTACTCTGTCTTATGTCATTGGGGGTGAGGGGTTCAGGACTCAATGGGTTAAAAGGGTAAACAAAGATACTTCTCAAGATTGGGGTCCAAAATTTTAGTTCATTATTCCGATCAAATAAGATTTTGCCACAACGTTTTTTGGTAGCACAAAAACAATTTAACAACAATTTGCTTATGCCTATCTATAAGAAAATACCTTAACCTCTGCCTACCTAGCCAAGAGGCTGTTTTGCACCTCACTAAATTCAAGACAAAGAAACCTTCCACCGGGAGCTAATACTCTGTAAGCTTCACTCAAAGCCTAATGATTAAAAGACAACAAAATCTTTTTACAATAGTGTTTGTCCACTCCAGAAAAATTGCAATAAGCATCACAGATAATGAGAATTTATTCTTGTGAAAAGGAAAGACCTTTTGCATTCTTGTGACGTTTCGTATCCCAAATGCTATGGTATAGGCATCAAATGACGCACTTGCCAAAGGCAGTTCTTCAGCATTTCCTTGAATCCATGAAATACCTGTGATGTGAAATGGTATAATTTATTTCTAAAGTACCAAGCAGTGCTTGGTACTGTTACAGTGCTTGGGTAGCCCAGTGGTTAGAGTGCTTGCCTTGAGATCCAGAAATTCCGGGTTCAAGACTCGTTCTGATCATGTTCAATTTGATCCTTGTAGTTCCAAGTTAAACTTCTCAGCTACTTTTGTAAATAGCCAACTGGTTTGCCTCCAGCCAGTTGGGCTTCTTTTTAACAGTTGTTGTAGCAGTTGTTCTGTTCAATCGTTTCATTGCTTGTGTTTCATTGGCCCTGAAAAGCCCCTATGGGGAGTGGTAAATAGTTCTTACTGGAGTTATCAGTGGTTTTGCCGCATAAACAAGCCTAAGGGGTCATTTTGTATCAAATTGACCCTTAGGCCTCTTTTGCATGGAGTTTTAAACAAAAGAAAATGTGCCTGCAGGCTCAACTCAAATAAGGTCTATTAAGTATGTATTTGTATATGCCACTTGCAATGAAAAACTATCAAGTCACCAAACCTGAAGTGTGGTGAAATCTCTCTGCCCTCCGCTGCCCAACATCAAGCATAGCCTTGTTAATGTCACACACGGTGACGTAGGAATCATCAGCACTTGTTTTTAAATTGCCTCGTGATAACTTCTTATTTTCAATGTGGTTAAGAAACCTGAAAGCAATATCTCCTGCGAGAAAAACACATCAAGAGAAAAATAATAAAGGTAAAGGTAAAGTTACTATATTTAACGTCGGTAGTTCCTTCAGCTACGAGGCTGGTATCAATAGAAGCCCACGGTGCGCCCTTTACCCCCCTCCCTCTGTCAGAGCTCCATTTTACGGGTATTTAAAGCTATAGCTACACCGATCAGAGGAAAGTCGAAACAGATGTTTAAGTCACCGAGGATTGAACCAGGGCACTCTCGCTCCGAAAGCCGCACACTAGCCACCTGAGCCACGACTGCTCCTTAAATATAATATCACTTTGTGTATGGATAAAATTAATCAAACATAAATAATTATAACAATAAATGACATTTTTGTAGGGATTCAATGTCACCACGCCAAATTCAGAAGTAAGCACTTGGCAGCAATCCATTCCAAGCCCAACATCATAGGAAACTGGCAATGATGGTGTTTAGAGGATACGTCAGTAAAAAATCTCATTTGCCAGCAAAGAACCCATATGACAACTGACACTGGGTCAAGAATGAAACAAATCCATGGAAGGCCAGTACAGTCCACTACTGTACCATCCCTATTGGGTGCAAAGAAGCTAAGGCTGCAGCCTACCATTGACCCAACTTTTACTGTCTTAACCAACAGACCACCAAGATCAGTAGATCTAGAAGTGAAATACCTGTTCCACCAGCAACGTCTAAAAGTTTTGTGCCAGGAGGTGGGTTAAGCACTCTGATCAATCTGTCTTTCCATAATCTGTGTATTCCAAAGCTCATTACATCATTCATTTTGTCATAAGAACTCGCAACATTTTCAAACACCCTGTAAACTACAAAATAACAATCAATCAATGTCGTGATAATGTTTTATCCTTCAAATGTGAAATGAACATGAAAATTAATAAAAGTTGCAAAGATCATCACAGTTTGTTATGCTTGAGGGTGCAGGGATGGCGCAGTGGTGAGAGCACTCGCCTCCCACCAATGTGGCCTGGATTCGATTCCCAGACTCAGCATCAATATGTGGGTTGAGTTTGGTGGTTCTCTATTCTGCACCGAGAGGTTTTTCTCCGGGTACTTCGGTTTTCCCCTTCCTCAAAAACCAAAATTTGATTTGATTTGTGTTCACTTGTTAATTTCAATTTACAGTGTCCCAGATTAGTGCTCTACAGCGCTAGAAGATTAGACACTTAAATAAAGTTCCTTTCCTTTCCTTTTTAGTAAGCCTGAAAAATACAGGCTTGAATGGAATTTGAAACCGAAACCATGCAATTGCACTGCATATAGGCAAGTGCAGCTCAATCGCATGGTCAAGGTTTCGAATCCCACTCATCCCAGATTTTTTTCAAGCTTATTTTTTTTAAAATATTGCAAATGCTTCACCCTTTCACTGCTAGGGTCTTCTCTGTTGACAAGTAAAATCATCTGGAGGTGAACGGATCAACATCAACCAGTTGCCATTTCAGGAGTAAAAGGGATTTAACATTCTTTTTGAGCGCACAGGTGGCTATTTTAGGAGTGAAGTTAAGTTAAGTGAAGAGTTAAGTGCTTATCAAACAGTGATAAACTTTGCAACTTTCAAGATCACCTGTATGCTGTAGTTAGATTGTTAAGAACTTTAAGTATGAAGTTTTAAGGTCACATGAATTGCCACTTGATCAAGTGACATGCCCTCTGAAGTTAAGGTTAAGATCAAAGGTAAGCTGAAGCACAAGGCATCAAGAAATTCAATAATTTCTCATTTAATGGTTGAAGTAAGACATCAAAATAATGCATTTTTTGGAAGAGAGGTTTTCATCAGGAAGTTCTGCTTGTGTCAAGAAAAAAAATCTTCCCATGCCCTCCTCAGATGGGAATGCTTGATAACTTTCTTATGTGCTGGTGTTATGGTGGAGAATTTGACAATTATATAATTCTCACCCAGGAATGGAATCAGAGGAAGCAGGGATGAGGTGGATGTGAGAAGTCAGTGCTCTCACCTCTGACTGACCTCTGACCTCTCACCAGCTTGGCCTGGGTTTGATTCCCAGACTTGGTATTGCATGTGAGCTGAGTTTGTAGGTTCTCTACTCTGCTCCGAGAAGTTCTTCACTGGGTACACCATTTTCCCCTCTCCTCAAAACCTAACTTACAATTTGATATCAATAATATTGAGTTGATTTGATTTCATTTTTGATTTCTGTATGGTGTCCCCAATTAGTGTCCCTGTGAGGGCATGTACTAAAACCAGGAACACCGGAACACCTTGGAAGTAACCCAAAATTCTCAATTTGGTTAACCCTAGGCCTAGCTAGGCCTTAAGTTGGTTTTTAGGCCTACGGTTAGCACACCGGAACACTCCGGAACACCCTGGAAGTTAGGGTTAGCCCTCAATTTGGCTAGTTAACCCTAGGCCTAAAAACCAACTTAAGGCCTAGCTAGACCTAGGGTTAGCCAAATTGAGGGTTTTGGGTTACTTCCAGGGTGTTCCGGAGTGTACCGGTGTTCCTGGTTTTAGTACTGTGAGGGCTTAAGACAGGTGGCACTTATTGTACATTGTACAATTAAAGTTCATTATTACTATAATTATTATTCTAAGGTTCTTTGATGTGATATTTGGACCAAAACAACCAAAAACCCAAATTTCTAATGGAGATATTGAATTCTAAATTAGACGTTGGACATCAGGGATACAACATTCAAGTAATGGATTTTGGTATCAAGGAGGATGTAAGCAACAAAAATCCCAAAATTATTATTATTATTACTATTATTATTATTATTATTATTATTATTATTATTATTATTATTATTATTATTACTTTTTCTCTCAAGGAATCATTTGGAGTTGTTAAGAAGAATTTAAAGTTGACCACATGCAATTACCGCAATTTTCATAATTCAGTGGAATTTCACCTTCAAGCACTAAGCCGTGCCAAACTGTGTTTTGGCTTCCATCAATCAAATTTCCAAATATCACAGGGAAGATCGACTCTGTCTCCGGAAAATGAATTGGAGTCTTTGTTTAGTTCACAGCTCGAATACATGTACCATGATTATGATACCTTTTTAGAGATTCTTTAGTAAAGATCTGTACAGATTCCATCGTTTTCCATTGGCATTGTGTCTGATTGTTAGAATGCACAGTGGGAACCAAAGATGCTGATTGGTAGGTTAAATAATGCCATCCATCAATATTGATTTCGGCATACGTGGTGTCGGGTAAACTGGCGTTGGAAGTTTGACTGATGGAAGCCAAAACGCAGTTAAGTTGTTTGTGCTTGAAGATGAGATTCCACAAAATGATGAAAATTGCAGTAGACAACATAAGCCATATGTACTTAAGTTGTTCACAACAGTTGAATAATCAAAAGTAGTTTGAAAATTCATTGTTCAATGGATGATCCAGGCTATTGAGAACAACCATTGTGAATCTTTTTAGTAGTCATATTAATCTGCTTCCTCCTGGTAATCTGTTTAATTTTTAGCACATGACACTGCAGCCTCAAAGTTAATAGCCTGCTTGCAGGCGGTTGATGTTGTTGTATGCTGCAAAACACATATCAGACGCCATATTGAAAGAGCATAGGATAGGTCTAGGCCAGGTGACCAAAATGGTGGAAGGGGGAGTGAAAGGGGGGAAAGAGAGGATGAGAACAACTTCAGAGTTTTCTTTTCACACTCAATTCCCAGATCTTCAGACTTTCACCTGTCCAATGTGGTGACTGAAATACAAATTACCGCCTGCAAGCAGGTTATGCAGGCAGGTTACAAAGATAATTTCTCTTCATCTTAAAAACATCTTTTAGGAACAAAATATGAAATGGGGTTCTCAAAAATCATGTATTTTCCCACCTAAATTGTTTGTAAAATTCTTTTACACTTGCTGAAGGTGCTCTTATCTTGTAGAAAGCATTGGCTAAACTCTGCATGTAAATATACAGAACAGCTAATTACCACCTAGACTGCAGTTTGTGCTGCCATGGCAACTATACTAATAGAATATCGTTTATAACCAATAATAATATTAATACATTCCCTTATACCTCTATTCCCTTCTCAACTTAATCTCGGTTTCAAGTATGATAATTGTTTAACTCAAACTTTAATTATTTTGTTCCCAACCCCACTATGTTGGAAATCCATAAAAGTGTCAAGAGCCACCTAATCTTATCATCTTACCTCTTTGTGTTTTCTCCTTTTCTGATACTGACTCATATCCAAAATGGGTACTTTTCCCTTCCTCGACTTTTGAGCCAGAAAACATTTGATGTCTTATGTTCAATAATCTCGAAGCACCACATCTGAAGCAACGAGTAAAACCTGAAAAATGTGACAGCATTATATTTTCGGCATATAATCCATGTAACGAATTTTCACGTGAGTTCACAGATTTTAAGTCTTTAGGACCTATCCCATAATGCCATGCAACAGCAGTTTGTTTTCATCTTGAGAAAATTAACAAGATTGGACTTGGTTAGACAGACTTGTCACTTAGCGTTTTCAAGAGCTTTATTTATATGGGCAGTAATGTTTGATAGGAATCGATACCTTACGATTCTTGATAATCCATCATGATCTTCTCGCCGAATTTATTTTCCCGCGCGCAAATCGCAAGTTGGTTGCTGAAATGGTTGTAAAAAAACGTGGTAATTAATGTATTTCCCCGTTGTCTTCCGTGTATGGATTTTGGAAAAATCTGTGATGTGTAATTTTGGTTGCTTTCCTTTCCATTGCTTTTTCAGATTTTCAGAAAACAGCAGGGTTGATTCAAGAGTTTCTTTCGAAACTTGCCTGCGAAGAATCAACAGCTGAACTACGCGATTCGATGAACCTTGTTCTATTTTATTTGCAAAAGTACTACAAAAAGCTCCGCAGCCGATCTCTTTCCGAAGGAATTTCACCTCGTTTCAATAACAGATCATGCAGTGGAAGTCTTATATTAAATGGTGGGATAAGTCCAGTTTCACCAGCTTGTGGAACACATGATCAGTTCGAATGGAAGTGGTACAATTTGGAATCACCACGCCTGTCCGCTAGTCTTGGGACAAACGAATTTTCCTCTCTTCCTCCTTTCCTGCAAGCTGCAAAATCGGGGAATTCAGAGGAATTGAACGAAATCTTAAATCAAGGTTGAAGAGATAATTTATTATTCATATCTTGGATGTCAGAAATAGTGCTTTTAGTGGTGGTGATTAAATGCGATTTTCTGTTTAATGACCACTTGACATGCAGATTAGTTCGCCCAATTGCATTTACATTAATTTTATAACGGGGATTACATTATTATCATCACTCAACGGATTTTCCCTGATCAATGTCTAAATTCCTCTTGAATGGTCACACTATGATGGCCTGTGGTCAATAATTCAAAATTGATAAGATGGCACTCTGTGGTTTGTCTTATTTTTTTGAGGAATTGTATATTTAAACTCCCTGTGGACATGTGCTCCCCATGAACGTTGCACTTCTTGTTTTTAGTATTACCCAATCAAATTGTTTTTGCAATTTGAAAGACTATCCCCTTCTCTGAGTCTCTTAAAATGTGTTGACTTTCTTGTCTAATGTGGCTTGTGATACCTATTATTAACTTAGTTTTTGTTGCTGTTTATCCTTCTTGCAGATTCAGAAGCTATTCACCAAGTCGATGGTTTAGGGCGCAATGCTGTAATGTATTGCATACATGGCAACACACCTGTGCATAATGAATGTCTGGAAATGCTCATCAATGGCAACTCTGATCTGAATCATCAGGCTAATGGTATTAGATTTTAAAGTGCTGCATACTGCAAGCTGCCACATTTTTCCAATAGATATTAAGTTTTGAAAATATTTATTTATTGCCAGACTCAGGGATACTTGGAAAAAGACATAAGGGCTATCTTAACAGGAACTGAACCATAACATTCTTGCAAATCCGGGATATAATAAGCTCTTAGGTTTTTCTCCTTATTGCAGGCATTTGAATTTCTTCCAAGTATGCCAAAGTCATTCTGAATTGTTACTACAAGTTGATTGTTTAATATCCCTGAACCAGCCCTTATTGACAAATACATGTAAAACTGTCTGACTCTAGATAGATTAAAATCTGTAAGAATTAATTATTCTTAGGAGAGAAAGGGTTAAATGGGTAAAAAATTGAACATCTCCTTTATAGCAGCATTAAATAATAATTTATTTCCGTTGGAGTTGATTCACTGGAACATTATTAAAATTTGTTAGGAATCAGATGACACCGTAATTTATACTTATGCTACATCTCTCTTCCTGGTTTCTTAGTTTCCAAATTTAAGTTCCAAAAGGGAACTAATAAGCAAGATGATATTGACAACTAATTATCCCTGTGACAATAGAAGTTAAGAAAGAAAAACAAATGAAACTGACAAGATTTATATTTTCACGACGTTTCGAAGTCATCGTAACTCCATTATCAAGTGATAAATAAATAAATACAAGTGCTAGAGTTTAAATAGATGGAAAGCATAATTTACATACTTGGTGTTAAAAAGAATGTTATACAAATAACTTTGCCTTGATTGAGTCACTTTGGACATTAAGAGAGGGTGACAATTCCCTAATGTATAACATTTCATAAAGTGACTCAATCAAGGCAAAGTTATTTGTATAACATTCTTTTTAACACCAAGTATGTAAATTATGCTTTCCATCTATTTAAACTCTAGCACTTGTATTTATTTATTTATCACTTGATAATGGAGTTACGATGACTTCGAAACGTCGTGAAAATATAAATCTTGTCAGTTTCATTTGTTTTTCTTTCTTAGTTATAAGTTTTTCTAAGCAACTGCAATACAATAGAAGTTAGATATGCTATTCACATCCAATCTATATGGGATTCAAATGGACACGCTATTTACAGATCTCCCTAATTTAGTTTATCAGATAAATTTTGTATCTATCATTCCTGTGGCCTATGGATTTTCTATTGCCCGATATTTACCTCTGGAGATACTTTCTTTGGGGCTTAATTAAAATATAATTTTATTTGATTTTCAATTAGATAGCACCACCGCTCTCCATGTAGCTGCCTACAGCAATAACACCACTGCCTTGACATTACTGCTCAGGAACAAGGTAAAATATGTCCGTACAATGTGTCATTGAATTCAGATCATCATGTTTTGTAACCAACCAGCTAAGAGGTGTGTCTAATACACAGGTCACATTCCACAGGTCAAGACTAGAAGTCCCTGCTTCACTGACAAACAACATTAAGCTAGAAGTTTCCCCCAGATTTGAAACAACATTTTTGTAGAGTGATTAGGGCTAGGGGACACTTTCAGTGTTGTTTATTTAATGCCTGTAACACAATGACCTTTACACTGACCCATGACCTGTGTTTAATAGACATGTTGGGAGCCAAAGTAAGATAAACATTGAACGTTTTTAGTTGCTTGTTCAAATCAGACTTAGTTGGTATTCTGGTTAGCGGCTCTCAGGGAGTGTCAAGACGACCCAGCTGGTAAATAATTCATGTTGGGGACTTAAGGTGTTGTTTTCAATATTGCAGAGTGAGCAAATTAATGCCTGCCTTACCCACGTATATCCGAACGAACTAGGGGTATAAAATTATTGCCACCTACATAAAATCTTGGTAGTAAAAGGGACTAGTTTCTAGGTAGTAGTATTTTACTATGAATGAAACATGATGAGAACATATTTGAGAGTAATTATCCACCAATCATCTTAAGTTCAGTGGCATACATAATTTTCAGTGAATTAAGGCATCTCAAAACCCATGCTGGAGTAATTCTGTTGAATCAGAGCAAACTCCTTCATTACACCCAAGACTTACTGGTAACTCTTATAGGGGAACTCAGCACGCCATCCATGTTATGGTAAATTTCTACCTGCCTAAACAAGGTATTCGCTGACCCGTCTCACATGACCATATCATGGGCTCAAGTTTAGAGCTCACCGAGGTCAGCCGTTTTTGTTGTTGTTGTTGTTGTCGACCGCTGACCAGTTGCTGGGTTTCGATTAGATCGCAGGCTCAAGCCATAGTAAGAATAAATAACCCAGGAGCTTTGCTTTTAGGTTTGGCTAAATCTATATATTATTACATATGAGCGCACACACGATCGAATGGACTAAAACTCTCCCAAGGCCATTGATATGATAATTTGTACACGGTAGAAATTTGTATTTTTACAATGACTGCCAAATTCTCGCACGCTCATTTGTTAATTTTTATTGTCAATAAGCAGACAGACACATAAATTTATAATTTATGCGAGGATGATGTGATATTGCTTTGGTCAGATTGAAGTTTCTCTCGTTTTTCTCTCTCATTCTTCTCGTGTTTTGACTTAATTTTGACCCCTCTGCCTTTTTGTTATTGTAAAAAAAATTGATGTCAGTTTTTCATACGTCTGTGCTGTTACTGATGATGAATTTCGTCATAACATTGTCAAAGTAGTCTGCGGATCCACTCGGCTATGACGCCTCGTGGATCCACAGCTACGTTGATAATGTTATGACGAAATTCACGATCAATAACGGGACAGACGCATGAAAAACGGACATCAATTTGTTAAATATTAGACAGCATGCCTTCACTGAAATGCAAGGGTTTATTAACACCTTCATTACATTGCAATACTAATTAACAATACATCACAAATACATTATTGAAACAGAAAGAAACAAGGGTTATAATATTGTTCCTGACCACAGGCATCTATCAACACTGAAGACAATCAAGGGAGGACATCAATGCATTGGGCTGCTGCCAGTCCATCGGTGGATGACTTGAAGGTTAAAAATTATTGTCAACTTCAAAGCTCCAAAATTTGTAGTTACTACAACAAGGAATGACCTCCTAAAATGAGCTACAATGGTATCTAAAATGAGCTACAACGGTATCTAAAAATTAATGATCTGAATGCCCTACTCAGTTTAGGTCATTTTAGATCATCTTAGGTTATTTTAGATACCATGGTAGCTCATTTTAGATCATTTCAAATAACGTTGTAGCTCATTTTAGATAATTTTAGGTCATTCCTTGTTTTTGTAACTATGCTCCAAAATTAGCATATTTTCCCATCAAATTCTTTTTTTATAACTGATGCAGTGGTTTCAATAAAATTTGACAATATCACAGCTAGTTCGAGTGGGGTAACCGAGTTTATCATAAAGGGGCCTAACAGCAGATGGGGTGTCTGGGAGCATTCCATTTAAGAAAGGAGGCCATAATAAACACCACAATGATTTCAAAAGCAAAATTGAAGGTAAAGGTAATGGTACACGTTATTTAACGTCGGAAGTTCCTTTACTCTCTAGAGAGTACTCTCCCAGGAAGCCGATGGTGCGCTCATTTTACCCCCCTCTTTCCATCAGAGCTCAGTTTTAAGGGTATTTAAAGCTACTTAGGCTACACTGAAAGGAAAGAAGTCGAAACAAGGATGTGAGATCCGGGGATCGAACTCAGGACCTTATGCACCAAGGCCGCGCTCTAACCGACTGTGCCACCCTTGCTCCTCTGATCTTGAAGATTATGTTTCGACAGCTTCATGCTGTCCTAAAGCCAAATTGAATTTTAATCTTAAGTTTAAAAGAATCTGTCTTAAGTACTTCAATTTTAATCAGCGAAAAAACTAGCCACCTTCTCTGAGTGAAGTTGCCAACATTTTTCATTGGCTGTCGGTACCTGGTACTTATTGAAACCACTGACTGATGTATAAACTTGTTTATTTCTTGGTTCTCGCTCAGTTGTTACTTCAGTTTGGTGGAAACATCAGTGCAGCTGACAGAGAAGGTTTAACCCCAGCGATGTGGGCATGTCACTTTGATCAGCTCCAAAATCTTCACTTGTTGCAGCAAGCCTTGTCCAGAATTGATCCACAAGAAGATGCCATTTTTAGGGATACAGATTGTTATGGACAGTCTGTGATACACTGGGCAGTCAAAGGAACAGGACCACTGGAGTGTCTTGAGGTAACCAATGGATAATTAAGTCAAACTTTGTATTGGAAATTACTTACTGGAGGTGCATTTCTTTCAAGTGATATCACACGACCAGCTTTATCTCATTCAAATATTGATTGCTTTAGTGTTTCCAAATTGAGCCATAATTTAGAGAAAAGGCTTGCACCACATTTTTCCAGTAATAGTGTTTTTTTATTATCTGTGCATATCAGTTTTGGAAATTTAAGTCAAACATTCTACCCGATTATATTGTGACTTTTTCTGTTTTCTCTCTGATCCTCAGGGCCTTGTCTCAGTGCTAGGTTTTCCTTGATTAATTATGAGCCATAATTATCCATTCATCAGGAAATGAATGCAATTATTATGTTTCAGTAAAACCAAGTCCAGTGTGCCCCCAAGGAAATTTTGTTACAGATTAGTATCTATCAATTTTTTTTTTCAGGCATTACTTTCACCCGACTCTGTTATTCTCAAAGACAATGATGGCAAAACAGTCCTCCATACTGCAGCAGAAAGAGGTACAATGTGGTAAAATAACTTAAGGAGGAATGAACATTTCAATACCTGTCGATTCTCATAGAATTAAGAAACTTTGATAACTTTTAAACAGGGAATTCAGCAGCCTGTGAGATGATTCTTGAGATTAGAGGGATTGTGGATGGTCTTCAGGATGTTGATAAGGTGAAGAGAACTCCAGCGCATCTGGCAGCAATCTGTGGTCAAGGAGAAGTTGTCAACTTTCTTCTTGAGCAGGGAGGTCAGTTTATTCAGTAACACTTCTAATATTAACATGTCAAATGAAATGATAATTATATGAAATGAATCATAATAATTATATTGAACTGTGGATATAAAATCAAGTGAAGCTATGATTGTCACAGTTATGAACGCAATTTTAGCAATTGCATAGAGAATCCTGAAAATTTCAGGACTACAACGGGGTTTGAACCCATGACCTCACGATGCCGGTGTGACACTCTAACCAATCGAGCTATGAAGCCACTGATGTTCGGAGCTGGTCATTTATGGGTTCTAACGTTGCCGTGATGAATGAATCAACCAAGTGAAGCTATGGTCTTTGCAGTTATGATTGGAGCTGATGATTGGTTAGAGCGTTGCACCAGCGTCGCAAGGTCACAGGTTCAAACCCTGTTGAAGACCTGAAATTGTCAAACTTCTCTACGCAATTACTAAAATTGTGTTCATAGCTGCGAAGATCATAGCTTCACTTGACCTCTAATATTCTCTAATTAATATTTTGCATGTGACAATTTAACAATCAGTTTAGTTGACAATAATAATATTACTGGCAATTATTTCTGTGGCAGTCCACCAACAGGACCTCTGAGGAGGTCAAAGCTGGGATAAAGACCAGGCGGTGTTTTTACATTTTGAGAAGTCTGGACCAGATTTTTCTGGCCTAAAATCCAGCTTTGTTAGGTTCTTTGACCTGAGCCTAGCTGAAAATATTATCATTAACTGCTATTGCTGGTAGTGCCTCCAGATTAAGGTGGCTCTTCCTCTGACTTTCACAGCGGACCTTAGGATGAAGGATGCATTTGGTGCCAGTGCAATTGATTATATTCACAACAAGCAGCTGAATTATTGCAGGATGGTGCTCATGGCACATGCCCATGTGAAAGAGCAACAAATAACAAAAGACCTCCTGGTACCCACTGCACCTTCTGACAACATGGAGAGGTAAAGTTTGTTGGCTCAGTAATTCAGTTACTTTTAAACACTCTGAGGAAAAAATATTATTATTATTATTATTATTATTATTATTATTATTATTATCTCGCAGTATAAAACTTTGGAATGCTGTCCACATTTTGAGTAGTATAGGGCGCATAACGTAACCTACACCACTTGAGAAGCTACACTTAAAAGTAAAAAAAGTTCGGTACAGAACCTAGTACAATTGTAATATACATAATGATATGAATCTCTACTTAGAGAGCCAATTCAGAATATTATTAAATTCTATACTCTGTAAAACCTACGCAAAAATATGATGATATCATTATCTCTACTAAAAGCCTATTTAGAGAATTATTCAGTTTTTATACTCTCATCATCTCTTATAAACCTACATGAGGCCATCATAATTTGGTTATCCCTACTACTAAAGGCCTATTTAGAATCATATCAAACTCTTAAACACTATAAAAACTGCGTAGAAAATCAGGAAAATACAGGTTTTGCGACAACACTTGTGTTTCTGGATTTCTGAAGAAAAAAGAAAACCTAAAATCTAGTGTCCTTAGCTCCCTAACTAAGTATTTATCTTAAATGTTCTGGCAATGTTCAAAGTGTTTGAGATGACCGACTTCTGCATCCGCTCAAGTACGCCCTGCGCTCTCGCTCCTATTAGCTTCCTCACCGACTTCTCTAGGTGTTTAGGATAACCACCCAATACGTCAATTATTATGTTGTACTGTTCAACCCTGTAACCATTGTATCTCTGCTTCAGCTCCCACACCATGGGCCCATTCTTGAGTGTCTTTTCCTCATCTTTCTTGGCTCTACTCTCAATCCATGGGCAGATCATTTCAATCGTGTAAACTTCTTTCCTCTCGTGGCTGACAAGACGCACGTCGATCCGATTTGCTCTTACTTTGTTGTGCTCTGCATAGATGGGAATATCCCAAAACACTTCACTTGTGGTGATCTGGTAGGCTGGTTTTGGCATCGCCGGTGAGTACCATGGTGGAACCTCTTCTATTAACCCATGCTCTTGGTGGAGCTCAAAAAACAGAATCTTCAAAGCTGCATTATGCCTGTATAGGTACTTGGATTGTGTCAGGGAGGAACATCCAGCCAGTACATGTGCAACGCTCTCAGCTACCTTCCCACATAACCTGCACAGGACTTCACCATCAGTGGAGGTTTGCGTCTTTTCCTTTGTGTAGAGCTTCGTAAGTAACAACTGTTCATATAGCTCATACATGCCTGCAAAAGTATATGTAGGGCATGTAGCCCAACCTTTAGCCATGCGAAGCAGCTGGTTATGCTTAGGCTATCATCGTCCCATCTGATACGGAATAACTTTCCTTGCCACTTTTTGTCTATAGCGATCTCCAAGAACTGCATCTCTAGAGATTTCTTCAGCAGTTTCCCAGCTCTAGCTGCAGTCACCACCTTTCCTTCCGTTGTAACACACACTGGATTTAGGATATCAAGCTGAAGTGTGATGTTAAGTTTTTCAGGGTACTTGGCTGCTTCGTTTACAAGCGACTGGTGGCCTGATGCCATGGCGTGTTTTTCAAATTCTCTAACTGCTTCCACAGTCTGGTCCGAATTCTGATACAATTTCAGTAGCGATTTGATTTTAGTGATCTTATATTCATGTTCGACTGATTGCAGGCCTCTAGCCCCTTTCTCCCTCGGTAGATAATTGTAACAAAGAAGTTAGGCTAGCTGGGTGCTTGCCACTACACTGTATGATCTTCCGAGCTGCTTTGTCCACACCTCTTTATAACTCTGATAGAGACCAATGTTGTGTCCACATTAAGTACTGCAGCACCAGGAGTGCATACTGATTAGTTGCCTGTACACGGTTACAATCAGTGAGGGGGCTGGACCACATAATAGATATCCTGCGTAGATACTCTTTAGCCGCACACGCTAGTTCCGCCGTTCATCCTGCCGAACATTCTCTAGAACCCCCAGGAATTTGTAGTGTTTTCCCTCCCCAAGAGCCGTGATGGTAGTTGTCTCGTCCATCCCCATAGCAGACTTGTCTAGCACTTGGGCTACCCTCTTCATGTGTACCACTGAGCACTTTTTCTGATTCCAGTGAAGGTCAATATCCTGCATCGCTCCTCTAGTTTCCTTCAGCACTCGGTTCAGCTTGCTCTTGGAGGCAGCGATATACAGGAGATCTGGGACTTTGACTCCTACAGGCTTGGATAACGGGTATCCCTCCATTGCCCGCTGGCGCCACGCTACTGGGTTCAGGCACAGTGTAAACAATCTAGGACACAAAGCGTACCCCTGGGGTAGTCCCTTCATGAACCTTATTTTTCTGGAAGTCTTTCGCCCTTGCCTTGTTGTGGCTACTACTTAATTAGTATTTCAGCTCGCACACAACTTGCCAATGACCTTACCCAGCCAGATTGGAAGCCTGTGCACATCAGTCATTTTGCATAGCCAATCATGGTCGACAGAGTCGTAAGCCTTGCGCACGTCAATCCATGCCATGCTTAAGTTCCGTTTGCCTCTCTGGCAATCCAGCATTACTGCTCTATCGATTAGCAAGTTATCCATCGTACCAAAACACCCTGATTTCGCTCCTCTTTGCTGGCCTTCCATCAGGCCATAATGTTCAAGGTGTTGGTCCACGGGTGCGAGGAGCAAGACGTAAACCACTTATACATGTTATTCAGACAAGTAATAGGCCTTTGATTTTCACTCAGGAACTCGCCTTCTTTCGGAATGAGGGAGGTTTTCCCTTCAGAAAACCACTTGGGGTAATCTTTGTTGCTTTTAGAAACTTCTTTGAAGCTATTGACCACACCCTTGTGCAGGGTGCCAGCATGTTCCCACCAAAAGTTAGTGATTTTATCAGGCCCTGGCATGCTCCAGTGTCTCTTCTTGGACAAGACTTTGACCGCTTCCGCTACTTTGAGAGCCCATTCACTGGCCGTTGGTGGTGGTACTTGCTCGTAGATTGCGATCTTTACTTCCTGCAACCAGGCCATGTTCTTATTCCCAGTCCCTCTCTCTCTTCCCACAACTTTCTCCAAAACCCGCTGGCCTCTTCAATGTTTTCAAACATTCGCGAATCATCTCGAGCACGTTTTCCAGGATCTTTACATCTTGGTCACTCATTCTCTGGGTCCCTCTTCAACATCTCACTCAAATTCGCAAACACTGTTCCAGGGACCGTGTTAAACTGTTGATTAATTACACGCGAGACCCCTTGTTTTTTTCTTCCTGTCAAACCCACGTTTTAACTTTCAGTAGTCCAACTTCTTTTTCTCCATGTAGCTAACCAAACCTGCCACAGAAATGGTTTGGCATTCTTTTTGGAGCTGACACCTATTTTTCCTTCCTTTTTTCGTGATCTTCCTATTTTCTTTCAACCTCTCGATTTCCGCTTTCACGATTGACAGTTGTTTTCTGATCTTCCCCGCATCCTGGTCGTAAATTCTTTTAAGGTTTTCCTTTCTGTCCTGCAGTCTGTCTGCCTTTATTGGCCCTTGTTTGTTCCATCCTCTCGTCAACAAAAACATGCAAACCACCAAGTAAAGAACGCAATTAGCTAACCACAGAAAACCAAACGGGTTTTGCGTTGGTGTTACCTCGTAGCGCTCCTTCAATAACTTAACTGCTTGGTTGTTTTTTTCCAAGTCTTTTGTTGATGGTGTTTCTTTTGTACTGGTGTCATTGTCACGTTGGGAATAGTTGCCAGGGTGGGTGCTAATTATTTCCATTATTCTGTTTGCTGGCTCTAACAAGCTACACATTTCTTGATTTTGGGTTAAGGTTGTATGCAAATCTGGTTGTGAGAAAAGGTCACCATGGTCACGCAGTTGATATTGGGTCAGGGTTGTATTCAAATCCAGTTCTTCTTGATCAGCATTTATTGCCATTTGGTGTCTGTTATTTAAGACCCCTTCTGCGTTATCTCCACCTCTCTTCGCTTTTATTCCGTTAGTGATAGTACTAGTTACGCTGCCTAAGGATTTTTCAAGTCGAGCGGCTTGGTCTCGTAAATTCTGCTTCGTGAGCCCTCGATCTTCGTGTCCTATTTGATCCCATAGTTCTTTCATAAGTTCCATATACCCCTTTCATCTTCCATTATCCTTAACTGGCGGATTCTCCGATTTTGTGAGTAATAGCGCTTGCCGCTTGCAATCCAGCAGGTCGCTGTTCATTTGTTCCGACCATCTTATCCTTCCCGCTCTCGCATTCCTCCCATTTAGTGATTGCTTTTCAAGATCTGCCATAGTGTCGGTTTAGCGTACTTCACTTTCAACTTCTAATCGTATAAATCCGCCCTCAGTCGTCTCCTTGTTAGATAAACAAGATGCAAAGTACTCACAAAAGACAGAAGTACTTAAGAATAATTATGCCTAGATGCTTCGAGCTTGGCTTGCTTTCGTTTAGACAGGGCTATGAAACAGAATTATGGAGCTACTTCAAGGCACAGCTTCTCTACTTGCCGCCATTTTATTATTATTATTTTATTACTATTATTATTATTATTATTATTATTATTATTATTATTATTATTATTATTATTATTGTTACCACCATGTTGAGCTATCTGTTGCTTTCAAAAGGCAAGACCACCAATCATATGCACCAAGACCACAATCTGCATCTCCAGTTCAAACTGGCATTGATCAAGCCAATGCGACAGACACGCCGGATGAGCACCTGATAGGATCTTTGCATGATCAGAACATTGATGTCTCGGATCTTCAAGGATTTGAAGTTCATAGTGGATCAGTCAGTATGGGAAATGAGCAAACCCATAACACTAACGACTCAGATGATAAGAAGCGTCGCCAGAGTACTCTGGTACGGCAAACTGGATTTGTTAATGATAATGACACAAGACAGCTGATGGATCAAGCTCCAAGTTTTGATCTTCGTACTGAAGATGGTGATGTTCTTGTAGTTGTTAGTAATCTGGACATCGAAGGTGATGATAAGGATCAGATAATTGATGTCGAAGAAGGTGAAATTGAGATTGACTGTGAAGATAACTTTGGGTATTCCAGTGCAGGCTTGCGGGAAGGGCGTGGTAGTGCCTCCAGTGTACACAGTGAACCTGACAACGCTGATAATTGCAGCGTTAGTGTTGAACTTAGCGCTACAAGCCTTGGAAGTGACAATGAGGAAGAACTTAATAATGAGGAATTTGAAGGACCTGACAGTGATTCAAAGCCACAAAGATTTAAGGAGGAATCTGTTGATTCACGGCAAGAGGTAATCAACTTAGGGAACAATACGATTAACATTTAAGGAGGAAGTTGTTGATTCACATTAAGACAAGAAACATTCAACTTTAATAAGGAACAATAAAATAAGTAATAATTAACCCATTGACTCCTGGCAATGAGGCGTAACAGATTTTACTCTCTGTCCAAAGTCAGACAATTTTACTTATCAATTTTACGCATCCTAGGGCACCTGAGGAGTGAATGGGTTAACTTATTGACTCCTGGAGGTTCCCCATTGACGAGTTAAATCGTTTGGCATTAGACAGAGTAAAATACTAAATATGGCCGGTTCAGGTCGGGTTGGGAATCAAAGGGTTAAATATGCTGACTTTCATATGGAGTAATTCAGACATACCATGTTAGCATGAGAGGCTTAGAACCTAAAACTAGGAGCCTGCAGGAAGGATTGTACATTACAATCAGTCACATAACATAATGTAATATGACAAGTTCCAAAATAATAATAATAATAATAATAATAATGAAAAAATTGAAGGAACACAGGGCTCCAGGATGAGTCATGATAAAAAACTTGAGTGGGTGTTCTCTGGCTAAAAATGTTAAAAATAGCAAGCTTTCGACCACTAGAACTGTGGTCTTCAACAGGGAAAAAGATGAATGAATTAAAAATTCGGAGAATAATTATATAGTGCGATAAAAATGATAACAATAGAGAAAAATAGGTGATGAAGAATTTTTGTTAAAAAGTAGTAGCCTGGAAGTGGGCAAGAGTTATTGTCCGCATCAGGCATGATAGAGGTGTGGCAGTTGCTCTTGGAATTACACTAGCGGAACAGGGAGAAGACGGCAGCCAAAGGTTCCAGAATTGCCAATCATGCTTGGTCTCACAACCACGTCATTGACTTCAACAATGCATCGATCATTGACAAAGGAAATTTCTGCAACAGGAAATTTCTGGAATCTTGACACACCTCTATCACGCCTGACGTGGACGTGGACAATAACTCTTGCCCACTTCCAGGACAATACCGCATACTTTGTAACAAAAATTCATAATTACCTTTTTTCCCCTAATTTCACTCTGTTATCATTTTTATCTCACTATATATTCTCTGAATTTTTACTTCATTCATCTTTGAATGACATGTTTTTTCTGGCGTAAAGCTTTAGATCGTCCATATAATCGAGGAGACTAGAGAATATTGGTTTAGAGATAGAGACCAAGATAGACGAGCTTCAGAAAAGTGTGATTCTGAACACGGCAAGGATTCTTAGGAAGGTCCTAGAAGTTTGAGGAGACTTGTTGTCACCAAACTTCCTGGAGTACTGAAGTTCCATTGGAAATCCAATGTGTGAAAACAAGATATTAATAATAATAATTATCATCATTATTACAACTAGTAGTAATCTGAGATTATTGAAGTTCGTTCCACAGTCGCTTTGTTAATTGAACCAAAGGAGAAGGGCTAACATGTTGATCATTCCTGAGTTCTCTTGAACTTCTTTTTCACAGCAAGTTAAATGGTGAATTTTTGTGGTTATTAGTTCTAATTTTCGTGTAAATAATTTAAGTACATTTAACATGAGGAACACTTGTGAATCATGACACTGGTCAGTACTAACAAACAGCTTGATTCATTCAGTACTCATCTTTCTATTTAAATCCTTTGAGATGCTCCACGACAAAAGTTCAATGAAGTTAATCTCTGTTGGGCAGGGTTGGTACATCTGGATGGGAGACCATCAAGATATACATCTTGGGACTGCCTTTTGTAGATGCCATATGTATCATAATGCCTTTTTTTTCAATTGGAATAGTATTTTTATGTGAGGCTTGTGGAACGTGGCTAAAAGTGGAAAAGTTTGAAGTGTAGAGGTGATGACATCACAAAAAGTAAATTTGTGAAAATCTGGAATTTGCTGAAATTATGTGAGAGATTATTATTATTATTTACTGAAAATGTCCCTTTCCAAAAGTCAGCGTGTTGTTGTAAATATTATGAGGGGAGTGATCATCATTTGTGCATATGTAGTATCAAAACCGAGATGTACATCCATGTATGATGTAATTCAAGATGGCGCTGAAAAAGGATACAAAGGAACAAAAAACAAAACTTTCTAAAGCTCACCCTATGCACAGGATACCCAAGATTATAAATTGCGGTATCCTAATGTCGAACGCAATTATTACTTTCGTGTTGTTAGATTTTTTGCGGATCTTGCATGTAATAGCAATCTATTATTATTTTAGATCCAAGGTCTTACTGAGTGTAGTTTGAAGTATCCAATATTAATTGATGGAATTCCCATGCATCAAATTTGGCATTTACAAAAAAACTAGTTAATTTCTCCAGATGGCCCTCTGTTTTACAAGATATTCGGCCATTTCTGAGACAGTCTTCATTTCATCTTATTGTTTCACAGACTTTTTCAGAGGTGCACAAAAGTGGGAAGTTAGGACCGGTATCCCCCTCTCAAGAGATTATCTGCTCTCCAAAACACTCCCGAAATTCATCACAGAAACACTCTCCTCATGTGGACAAAATCTCAGTTTGTGAAGATGATTATCATTTGGAGCAGGAACAAGAAAACATGACAGTAGCTTCAAAGAAAAAAAAGGATAAAGCTAAGAAGAAGAAAGAAAAGGGACCAGCAATGAGAGAATTGGTGTCTCCTCTCCCACCCCCAAGAGGGATGGTGCCCCCTCTTCAAGGGTTGGGCCCTCCTGGTGCCAGCAAACTTGGGGTTGTGGATCCTCGTGTAAGCAAACCAGCTCCTTGGGGACATGGTAACCTGGGACCTCTTAGAAAGGACCCTCCAGAGCCAGCCCCCCCTAGGCCTATTAGCCCTAGAATGGGGCAAAGACGCTATCCACTTCCTGAAGATGGTGAAAGTGACTTTGTAAGGCCAAGGACACCTGAACCTCCACGGAGTCCTCATGAAGTGGAAGCGCACCAGTCTCTGCAGCCGCCTTCTCATACCACTCCCTCTAGGGGCCCTATGGATGGAGGATATTTGCATGACAGAGAGATGGGTTATGGTTCCCTTGGTCCTCCCCATGGACCATTAGCACATGCAGATGGACAGGCACTTCTCAAGGGTATGGTGAGTAAAATATTTTCTTGCTTTTAGATTTGAAACAGGACACTGAAAAATCTTCACAGTTTTTTACACAAATCATTATCAGTCAAATTGTGAATACCGTTATCTACAGTAGAAGACAAATCAGTGGGCAAAAAGGTTCTGTCGGGAAAGGAGGTGGTCAAGGACACCAGCAGTTGTGGGGTCACGTGAGCGAAGAGGGACTCGTCTGTCTGCTAAATTTCTGTTTAACCCATTGACTCCTAGAGTGGGACTTAATCAATTTTACTCTGACTGTCTAACGCGGGACAATTTTACTCGTCAAGGGGGAAGGTCCAAGGTAGTTCAGGTGTCATTGGGTTAATTTACAGAACTGAGAACTTAGTACAGATAAATAAAAAATTGTGTAAATTAGATAAGTCATTTGCAGCTTGACTGCAGTGACTGTAACAATAATTATCATTGTTATGTTCTTCTTTCAAAGAGAAAATTATCATTTTAAGAGTTATTTTATCCTCACTTAGGTTTGTTTGTTTGTTTGCTATGCAGGACGTAATAGGAAGAAGTCCCAAAATGGAATCTTGGATTGGAAAGAGCGTAGGAAGGGTAATGCCCCATGGACCTCCAGGGCCACGCCCACCCGGACAGCAGACATATTTCTTGCATGGACCAGTTCCTCATCCACCACAGCATTAATACATTTGTACTAAAGAGCACACTTATTTGAGATAACTATTTATTTCTGTCCAATATTTAAATATTAATAGCAATTTTGTACTGTTTCTTTAGAAACTTCTACGAATAATCACATTTTTTCAACCACAAAATTACTCCAAACGTTAAAACCACCTTGTACAACAAAACAACCTTCCATGGGAATATTCTGTAGTCATTGTCATCATCATTTTTATCATTATTGATATTAATACATTAGTTTTACAGACTTATAAGCAACAAATTAATAGACCTTTTTTGCACATACGGAGGCCATTTTGATTTCTATTGTTTCAAATAGCGATTATGGGATGCCCAGTTTATTTGCCCCCTGAGCATCCTATAATGGCTTTTGAAACAATAGAAATCAAAATGACCGCTGTATCTGCAAAAAGGTCTATGTACTTAAGTAGAAAAACATTTAGCAAGGCAACAAACTCAACCTAACATATTTATATGCCTGCAGGATCATGCAGATAAGGCACCATTGGCAAATATCAAATTAGAATGCCAAAGGTGGCCAGCAAAGCCTTTAATGTCAGGGAGGTCTGAAACCCAGTATGTTGCTATGGTAACAAAACTGGTATGTCATATTGTGGAGCACATCTACTAGAATCTCACTGCAAAGAATCTGAATTGAAGCATTTCTGATACAAATTGGCTGAGATATCTTTTTTCATCATAGTTATCAAAATCTGGTTGAGTTTATGACATCACCACCTGACAAATTTGCATATTTCTGCATATCTCTGGAACAAAAAGAGATAATTAAGTACTGTATTTGAAAATAGTAAACAACATTCTTCTTCTCAAGCAGACTGCATGCTTATGTCTTAAGATCACCAAAAACATTGAAATCAGGTTGGTGGGGACTGGAAAAGAGTGAGTTGCGATGGGAACCAAGTTCATTATATAGTTGTGGGTGTGTTACCTGTAGAACTATTAGTCTACCTAGTTGCAATTGATGTTATATTGGGTGAATGACGTCAACAGTGCAGACCAATGCAGATAGTTCGTTTTTATGTAAATAATCCCCTAAAATGTATTGCATTATGGGATGGCTGAAATAGCGAATATGTTATAACAAAGCATATGAATTTTAAGTCTTCAGCATTCTAAGATTGTATCATTGATAATACCGTACCACATTGAGTACCCATTCTATTGTCATTGGTCAATGAGTTAGTACTCCTTGCATTCTCGTCACATGATAGTGAAATATATGAAAACCATAATTATATTTTGAATTGCCGTTGTAATAAAAGATCCTTGCAGTTCAAGAGCAACTTCAGCAGTTGCACAACACCATGGATTACCCAACCATACATTGAATACTAACCAACAAAGGTTGGATTTTGAGATTAAATATTGTTTTAGGATAATTATTTGTCTCTAATTAATTGAGATTAAGATTAGGATTCAGATTAGGAGCAATAACGTTTTAGGACTAATTAAGCCGAGAACGATATTCAATCTGAATATCCAACCTTTGTCAGTTACTATTCAATGCACTGACCCCCAATCCATGAACTACCCCGATGGACTGCCCTAAAATAAACTAAATCTTAAAATACTATTTCGAATGAGTACTATTGAAAGCTAAATTGATTATTTACTTACACTGCATGCATCTTGTTTATTTTCATCCAAATTGACTTGAAACGGTCACACTTCACTTGAAACGGTCTCACTTCACTTACATGAAGTACCAGGTAATCAGCCATCACAACAATGATTATCTTATCAAAAGCAAACCTTTTTAAAATGGGTGCTTAGAGTTAAATGCTGGTGACCAATCCCGTTTAAAATGGGTGTTTAGGCTTAGCACTAATTGTGACGCTGCTTACGATCAATAGTACTCCATGCACCAGTGGCTCAGTTGTTTGAGCATCGGGCTGCCATGCGGGAGGTTGTGAGTTCGACTCCGGCCGGACCAACACTCAGGGTCTTAAAACAACTGAGGAGAAAGCGCTGCCTTTGTAATTACATCCGCAAATGGTTAGACTTTCAAGTCTTCTCGGACAAGGGCTAAAAACAGTAGGCCACGTATCACAAATATCTCCCATCTTCATTAGTTCCCTATGGGACGTTAAAGAACCCACACGCTATTCGATAAGAGAAGGGGATGAAATTCCCGGTGTTGTGGCTGTCCTCTGTGAGTGTATGGGTGGGTGGGTATAGCAGGTCCACATCAGCTGAATAGCTGCCAAAACTTAACCTGCTCAAAGAAATAAATAACAAACAAACAGGTAGTCCATTGGGCTAGTCAGTGTTTTCAACTCTCACAGTGGTGTTTCAGAGTTTCACTGTTTCTTGGTTTAGTAATGCCCTCAAGCCTTGATTGTATCTTTTAGGCTTTCCTTGCAACTGCTAGAGTTTCTCTCAACTGCAATGTTAGTCCTTCTTGCTGACAGCCATCGGTTTGAGTGCCCAAGAAATTACTTCCCTTTTAAAGCACATTTAACTACGATTTAATTATTTCTTGCTTAGTACAGTTCCTTCAGTATGAACATTAATCTTGCATTTGTGTAGGAGTGCTCTCTGTTAGGTAATCATTTGGGAGAGGAATGGAGTTGTAAAATCATGATTCCATATGTATGATCTATAAATCAATTATTGCATCTCACTGAATGTCTGTTTTTGTTGATGAAGTGACATTGTGTGGTGATCAAGAGATATCAGGGTGTCAAGTGGACTAAAGGGTGAAATAAGTAGAAATATATGACATTTTTCCAAGAAATCTAAATCCAAGAAAATAGGATATCCCCTACCTTGTGATTGTTCTAATAATAATAACAATAATAATAATAATAATAATGATTATTATTATTATTATTATTATTATTATTACATTATACCAAAACAGTGGATAGCATTGAACGTGCACGCTGATTGGCTACTCAAACTCCAGATATCCATTGTTAGTACATACTAAAACAGTGGATAGCGTTGGTGTCGGTGTGAATAGCTTCGCGGCTTAGTAAATATCCACCACTAGCCACCACATCGTTGAACTATTCACCTCTGAGCAATTCGCGTGGAACTGTTGTAATCTTTCCAAACTTCCCACAAAAACGTTTTTTTTTTTTTGCTTAATTCAGAGAGAAATTTCCATGCAACGCTTAACGCAATCACTTGCCATAATCATAAGGTCAAACTAAGGTATGAGAGCTGATAACTGAGATTGAGTAACCCAATCAGAGCACGAGAAATGTATTAACGAAGGTTGAGAATCTAATAAGCAATAATATTGTCTCTGATTATAGACACATGAAAAATTCAGGTGCCTGCAACAGGTTTCAAACCCATCACCTCTGTGTAGCTGGTGCATTGCTCTACCAGCTGAGATACTACGAAAATCACTGAACTGTTAAGTTGGTATCAGGGCTCAAAGCTTATTTTTGGCTTTGGGAGCACTTGTGTAACCAGGTGTAAATTTTTAGGTGCACTGCCAAAATTGTAAGCGCAGAGTTAAAAATTTTAGGCGCACAGCTTCAAATACTTGGAGCACCTACTCCAAAAGAATACTTAATGGGCCCTTTGCAGGATAGTGATCACATGGTACAAATTTGCCATACTGGGACGCAAATTGCGCACTGAAACAAAGCTAGTTAATCTTAATTTTCTTTGTTTCAGATGTCCCAGTGGGCAATTTGGGTCCCAGTACGGCAGATTTGTACCATGTGATCACTATCCTGCAAAGGGCCCATTAAGGCTCCAAAAAGAGCAACTCAGGCTTCGTGTTGCAATATTGGCCTATTCCGGCAGTATTGAACACAACGAAAACAAATAAAAGAATTGAATCAGGATATTTGGTGCTTGGTTGTGTTATAGATATGTTCAATTTATATTTATCAATCAGAGTACGTTATGGTAAGGTGAGTAAGCACTAGAGAAGTCGCACTGTATTTTGGCTTTTAAGGCGCGGTGGTGCGACCACACATGCCTTTTTAGGTGCACAGCCAAAACTCTAGTCGCATATGCGACCAGTTGGTCCTTAACTTTGAGCCCTGGGTATGTGAGCTGGATGGCACACATTACTAGTGTGTGCCATCCAGCTCACAAACCAACTTAATTCTTCAATGAAAATGGGCGGGGCAGCAACAATGAGTGGGTGTGGCGACGATGTAAAAATTTGAGCCCATTCCACAATTCGGTGATTTTCGTAGTATGAAGCCACTACTTCATTGACTCCTCTCATGGGAACAAAAGAGCCTAACAAATTGACCTGCTCCCAACTGAGGGGCTTCATATCTCAGTTGATAGGGCATTGCAGAGACCTCCATGGGTTCGAATCCCACTGGACCCACCTGAATTGTCTATAAGAGACAAATATTGCTTCAATTGTCCATGTAAGTGCAAGAATCACTTGAATCTCCATTTTTGTCTATTGGCTGACTATTGGTAAACTGTTGACCAACAGTTTACAGACGAGCAAGCAACAGGCACCATGTGAGCAGAGCCTCCTTTCATCTTTTTCTTTACTGAGGAGGAGAAAAGGAGGCTCTGCCTGAATCGCATCAACTCTTTGAAGCCACTGCAGCCCGAATTTCTGAACTAGTCAATCTTGTTTTCTCTCATCAAACTGGTTTTTCCAGTGTGAGCACCCTTCCAATGGTTATAATGAAAAATCAAGATGGCAGCGAGATCTGCTTAAAGGCAAGCACTTAGGCCTGGGTTGGAAACTGTATCCTAGCAACATGCAGCGCATGCTTAATGAAGATCTTACTTGATTCATGCCCAGTCTTTCTCGAGAACGCCAAACTCGAGCAAGTAAAAGAAAGGCTCTGCTTGCAAGGTGGCAACAGACTACAGACAGAGCAATTCAACTATACAAAGGCTAACAAAATTGACAAACTAAAGAGTAAGAAATCATAGGGGGTTGAAAGACACCTGCGATTATCATCTGCGGGGCATGTTAAAATACTGCATGAACAATATTTTTGTTGAGGTGCCAAACCATCCCCTTTATTATTTTGCAGAAAGTATTTCATTTTACTTTTGGCCAGACAAAAGCACCACATGAAGTCAGACTATACAAATTTTATTTAATAATATGTACTCTGATTTAACTAGCTAACACGTGAAATGTTTTGACAATGGGTAGATGCAACATTCCTGGTCAAAGAAAAAGTGAAAAAAACAGTTTAAACGTGTAAATCTTTAAAATAATATCACAATACTCACAAGTGCTTCTGCATAGGACTGTGTGGTCTGTGAAAATTTGAAAAGCTCAAAATAGTTCAGAGCACTACTCTGCTCTTTCACTGAGCACCTAAGTTTGTTATCACTTCACAACATCCCCTTTATTCCGACATTACAAAGAAAATGAAAAAGCAAACCAACACACAGTTTTAGTAAAAATGATAAAAGAGCACATGAGAATGAAATAAAGGCAACTTCTTATGTATTGCATGATTACTTACATGAGCACATGTCAATGAAGGGCTGTGCATGCATAACTGTCGACTGTCAGAGTCTTGTATCATTATTTCCTACAATTTTGAGCAGTTAATGACAACAAATTGTCATCACAAGTTGAATGCAAAATTCAAAGGTAATACAGTGGAAAGATGCTAAGAAAAAAAACTTTTTCCTCAATCTGTTCTCAATCTGTTGCCCCATGTGTTCTTTGCACATGTTATGCACAGTTTACGACTCAAGTTTGGCAACAAATTCGAAACTAAAACAGTCCTTGACAGATATGAATACAGCCCTTGAAATTGTTCCAAATTTATATCTGAATTAGACTCTATATACATGCACTCCATTCATTAAAATGATGTGATGAATGTTGTCTTTAATGCCAGATGAAAAGCACAATCTAAGGAAACTAGTAACTTAGAGAGACACACAATGGTACATTAATTTAATGAAAAAAATCAAACCTGTTTTCCCATAATTCCCATAACTATCTTATACTTTGTTACAAAAGATAGTACAAAGTGGCCTATCCTTATAATACAATGATCACTTATTAATTCATGAAGAAATAATAAATCTGACTCATAAAAGCTTACGGAAGATTGGTTGGGAGAAGGCTTTGAGAGTCAGTCCAGTCTGAAATAGATGCCATGTAGGGCATAACCAATAAAAAAAGCAATGTACAGCATTGCATCTTGTGCAGTATCCAATGTGTTGCGGTTTCGCTTGTTTTCATGGAACATGCCTCTGCTACAAATTCAGATTTCAAGAACCATCCAGAAGTGAACTAAAACTTACAGTTCCAAGCAAATTAAAAGTGTGTATAGATTATTCCCCTCACTTGCCTCAATTATTGAAAACTTTTGAAGACTTCTTATTCAATGAGGACAACAAGCCTAATTAGCACTCACACAAGACATTTATAAATGATCGCTTTGTAGATAAGTTAAGGACGTAATGTATTAGCAAATTGCACACACCTGTAATTTAGACAGTTGTGGTCTATATTCAGAGACAAATTCCTTAAAAACTCCGGACAAGTCGAAAGAAAATACCCTTCCCCTCAAAGGATACTCTTAATACTGAAAAAGACTTTAAGGAGTTCTCAGGGGTTTTTTCATACAGTTAACAGTTGGCTGAGCACTCCTATAAAACGATTCTTTGAAAAGCTTCTCACAACGTCTCACAAATTAAGTACACAATAGTGTTGTTCTTCACAGGAAAGCCATAGCTTTTAACACAGGATGAAAAACTCGATTCACCACACTTTGATTGTTCTATGTTGTCAAGCCTTGACTTTGACTTCACTTACTAAGCTTATCAAAGGCTGCATTAAAACTGTTAAAAGCAGCCTTCACAGCCTGAAACCCTAATGCAAAGAGCATAGCAAAGATGTATTTGTCACTGGTTTCGGGTATGCAAAACTGAATAAAAGAAGTCTTTTTGCACCTTTGATGGTTTATTTGACACTGTAAATTCAATTTTTTCATTCTGTGTCAAGCACTACGTTTGACAATTTCTAGGCAAAAGGGGAGAGACAATAGCGAATGACGTAACTATTGCTATTCACCCAGGATGTACAAACGGAACCTTCTGTCCATTTTCTTTTGAGGAACATGAAACAATAGAGTCAATAAGAAATCTGCTCTACATAATTAAATTGTACAAGAATATTATGTTAAAGTCCAAACTAATAGAAGATGTCAGTATCATTTCTTTTTCCCTTTTCCCTGTTGACCTCCACGTGGTGGTGTAACTGGCCGACCAGAATTCAAGCCTCCATAGGGAAACTTTTTCTTGTCTGCAGGTTTTAGAATCTGTAGATAGCAGAGACTTATATGAGCTAGGAAACATATTATTAAATTAATAAATTACTGACCTCAACTTTTTGGGGGTTTAAGATCAGTTTCTATGAGACGAGAGAAGAGGCGAGGAGAGAAGACCGTCATGGTATGGCCATGTCATGAGGAAAAGATGACAGTTGTGTGATATGAAGAGTGATGGAAATAAAAGTGGAAAGGGAGAGAGGAAGAAGAAGGACAAAACAGAGTTGGTTTGATAACATCAGGAAATATCGTAAATGGTTTGAACTCAGAAGTTATATCATAATTAAGTACAGCATGATCATCTGGGTGAGTGTAGTCCTGAGAAGGACTGTTTGAGATGACATTGACGGACGTTTCGACAACCTGAGCGGAAGTTATCTTCAGAGTCAAGTGATTTGTGTAACGTAAGATATATATAAGAACTCCGGTCGTAGATGTCATTAGTCAACTTATTCGTGATGTTATTGGTCACCTGTCAGTTGAGTCTAGATGTAATTGGCTGGGAAGACTAATCAGTGATTGGTGCATTTCGATCCGTCTATAGGTCTAAGGTCTGTACGTGTATGCTAGAATACATTGGGCAGTACTGTGATAGAGTCAATCAGTGAGTTGTTTGTCTGTTGATGTTGTTGATGAGTCATTTGTATGGTGCGGGAAGTTGTAGGCATCGGTTTATTGCTGTCTGTTCTAAGTTAGTCAACCAGCTTTCCAGTACGATCCTTTGGTACTAGTTAGTGCTGTAGGTAACACATGCAGCAGAGTCCCAGTTGATTCTGTTCAATATTAAATTTGTCAGACAGCACAAGAGTTTCAACTTCTCTTTACCATTTTACATGGAAGAAAAACCAAATTCAATTTGAAGAGTCCAGTGACATTACAAAACTGGTCACATTCCCCAACAGGTAATAGTGGCTTTTTGTAGCAGTTTTTGGGCAATATGAAAATTAATGGTAGGGTTATAAAATGAGCAAACCCCTTTCTGGCTTTCTAGTATGTCAGCCGATGTCCTTGCCTGGGAGATTGTCCTCAAAAGTTCACATTTGCCCTCAGCTGTGGACATTATCAGCTGACATGCCAGCCACCTAAAGGGGTTTATTTAGTAAATGGTGATAAAACATGATAAAATATGATTTGTGACGTTCGTAAACCAAGCCTTCCAAGCGTTCCACTTCCACTGTTCCGTCCACTCTTATATGTTCACTTTTTTGAAACAGAAATCTTACCTGAAAGGAACACATAAGGGTTTCATCAACACTCATCATTGCCCCTGCATTGTCAAACTCTCCGCAGTAATTAGGAGCAGAAAATAGAGTCACTAGTTGCCTTTTGGCGAAGAACTCATATCCATCTTCTACAACCTGTCACAAAAATTAAAACACACTTGTCAACGATTATTATAACCAAAGCCACCATCGTAATGTCAATGCCCAAATATTCTGAAGAACACTTTGAACAGTCCCAGTCACATGTAGTTTCAAGGATCAACAAGTTTGGGCAAGTTTGGGCATCAGAGCTCTTAATGGATGCAAAAAAAAAAAAAATTTGATAATCATGCTTTTACCTGATGTGCTCTGCAAATGAGATCCAGGTCATGTTTTGCGAGGAATTTCGACACAATATCAGGACCAAAGGTAAACGATACACCCCTGTCATTCTCTCCCCATCCTTGAACATCTTTGTCTGGGTCTGACCACAGCAGGTCACAAAGTAATCCTAATTGACAAAAGTTAAATATATTTTAGGACAATGATAATATTAAAGTGATACCCTGAGGATGTGGTGTTGCCATATTACCGCAAGGAAAAGCTTCAAAATTTTGTGGGTTGCTTACATAAAGAAAGCAAGATGAAAAACAAAAGAAGGAACCTGGAAGGAAGATCACCCTTCTGTCATGTATTCAGTTTACATGTACCTCAAAACGTAGTAGCAATTTTGCAAATTTTAGTAACAAAATCGTTGTGCTGCATTGTGTTTTCAGCGGTGTAGCAAAACAGAATATGAGCCCACAGTACCTGTGTTTAAAGAAACAGCTGAAAGTGGTGAATGATATAGAAGGAATGGAGTTGTGCACATACAACCACTTTAAATAGATTATCATGTTTAGATTTCTTTTGTATAACAACTGGATGGCTTGGCAAAACAATAAAATGCAAATTTTAAGTGTTGTGGTTAAAAAATAAAAATTTCCTCACAAAAAAGCTACACCTACTTAACCGCTGATTCCTTTTATTGTTACCCTTACAAACTACAGTCTTAAAATTGCATAAACAAAACTAAAACAGTGTCTTGTTCTATGCAATGGACTTTTTAAATCATGTAACGTTGTAAAATTATTGTAAAATGTTCTTTACCATTATTAATAATTTATTAAATTTGAACAGTGAAGAGACATCCAAACCATCCTTTGCTCGTAATCCCAGCAATTTAGTGCTCGAAATGGAGGATTTGTTATCACTGCGTTCCTCCGGTATTTAGAATATTTTGGGCATGCAGTAAAAAGTGGGACGTGATAACTTTTTTCACTAATTTTTGCCACATTCCGACTTAAAGCGATCATGGCAAAGTACACAATTTTTAAGGTCACTCAAAACTCCATGTTTGCTTTCAACCAGTGAATTTAATTGTTATTCCTCGTGAATATTGACCGGTAGCCTACTTCCTTCTTACCTTGGTCGGGAACGTCAGTGGGTCGCATAATTCGGCGAATCTGTTCCATCGATTGTAAATCGGGCGATAATCCTTAAAATAATGAAACACGCTGGTTGAGTTGGCATGAAACTCGACATTGTGAAATATACGTTGTCTAAACATTTTGTAGCATTAGCTCTAAAAATTGAAGAATCCTTCAAACAAAAGAAGTAACTTTCGTGTGTACGCGAACTCAGGCAATGAAAGTTTGTACTCTAACCTCCATGACAGCAAAATATCTTCTCGTCCAATATTGCAGCAACTGGGAGGCAGTTGAAACAGTCCGTAAACGTCTTCCATAACTTAATGTTGTACCTTCTTTTGCCTTTAAAAGAAAATAAAAAAACGTTTTTTCACCATTTGAGACGACAACTTGGGAAAATAAAAAGTGAGCCGCAGTCATACGTCATGCTTAAGTTCAAAGCAGTTAATGACCATAAATCGTTACGCACTGTAAAATTTCATTTGGGTCGATAATGCATTCGAACCTTTCACTTACATTCGTCATAAAATCCATAAATACGATTTATACTCGCACACTCGTGATTTCCACGAAGTAGAAAGAAGTTTTCAGGGTATTTGATTTTGTAAGCTAGAAGCAAGCAAATGGTTTCCAAAGACTGTTTTCCACGGTCCACATAATCTCCCAGGAACAAGTAGTTTGATTCGGGTGGAAAGCCACCATACTCAAATAATCTCAGTAGATCATAGTATTGCCCATGGATATCTCCTGTAACAAATTAGATAACAACAGTGAGTTTAATGTCAAAAACTGAATGCAAACGTTCTATATTCCAAATGCCGGCTTCTTCCAAACTTACCGCAAATCTTAAGAGGAGCTTCCAGTTCTAGAAGAATCGGTTGACTCAGAAAAATTTCTCGTGATTTTATACAAAGTCCTCTTATTTCCGCTTCTGTGAGTTGAACGTTCTTCCCCGGTCTTGAGCCTCGCACTAGAAGGAAAAAGAAAGCGTTATAACCGTGAAAAGTTTACTTCCTATTTTGAAATGAAAATAACCATATCGAAACTGACCTTCTAATAGTCTAGCTATGATGCTGTCAACGTTTAACTTTTCAGCATCAGCCATAACTTATAGAGTTTCTTTAACGTATAATGTAAGTGAAATGTTCTAAAATATTTTGCAACAGCTTCGATGGAGGGTTGGATGGTTCAAGATTCTTCAGGCACTGTGGAATGCAACCAAAGATGGCGCCCACAGAGAGATTCCGCTGGCGGTTGCTGGCGGTTGCTAGAACTTATGACGTCAAACCTCTGCAGAAACGATATTGGACTGGTAACGGAACAATACAGGGCGGTGTAGGCGTCTAATTGAATTTTGAACTCAGGGGAGGTTTTGAACTAAATCAAAATCATTGCAGTTATCCATCTTTGTACACTCTCGAAACCCAACCTCGTTTCCAGGGTTTTTCACTGCCGAGATTGCTCGAAACCAAAAGTTTAGTTTTACGTATTGATCGTTCGAAGACCCTTAGGGGACTATCGATGTGTGTTCTTGTCGATGCAACAATGTAAAAAATCCTTGGTCACAAGAAAAAATGGCTCTTATAGCGACCGTGGCTTTGGATTAATTTCTTCCTTAAATGTAAAGCTCGATGGGGACAATGCAACATCTTTAAGCTGAAGTTCAAAAAAAAAGAGATGGTTCGATCCTATACATATATTGAACAGAAACAACCGCATGAAGTTTCGAAGGGCTCCTGATGCAAACAATTTTACAAAACCGTAAAAAAAATTTAACCAGTCAAGAAAGACAAAGCCTGGAGAGTCTACACTTTTAGCCATTGTTTTGGCACTAGTTTCAATTAACACTCACTTTTCAGCTCCTTTATTCACGTGACCTCACGTGACTCAATCTCTCAACGTTCAAGAGCGTGGCATGTCTCCCGCCCTTCATAATCAAATGGGTATATACCCAAATACATTTTAAGTCAAAAAGGCCATTTTTTCTAATAGACCTTATTCACGATGGCCGCCATGTTGGATTTGCTATTATCATGCAAATTAGCTACACACTTCTGAGGGGGCAAACAACACAAGTTCGAGAGGTTATAACGAACATCTTAGCCACACAGATGATTTGCTTCACGTTCATGGAATGTTTATCACCTAAGCGGTAAAATACAATCATTACACAAGTTACTTCGGCGTTTTATTTAGCGAACAATGAGCAGATAACGAAGTGGAAAGTCAAAATGTCAAAGGCAATTAAAAGATATAAAATAATTATAAAAGGTACTTAATTCTAAATACTAAAAAGGACTTTTTGCAATGTTATTTCAATATTTCGACGAGCCGATTTTCCGCAATATACGCGAGACGAGGGGGCATTTTTCTCTCCCCCTCGTCTCGCGCTTCGCGCTCGTGTCCCGCTCCGCGCGAAACATTGCGTCCGCCCCGCTTGGCTCATAAAGCGCCTGTCATGCAGGTTAGACTCAGAAAGGACTGCGAGCAGTCTAGCCATGTGGGGACTGGTCAGATCAGTTGTGATGGGATCCTGGTTCACATCATCCTTAGCCGTGAGCAGGCTCTCGCGGTGGAAGAGATAGTCTTCTTGCAGGATAGGTTTACATCATATCCCGTAAGAGGTGCTTCTGCAGGCTCCTCTACACTTTCTCAAGTTGTTAATCTTTTGCTTAAAAACTCCTCTTTTATGCGAAATGCCAGTCATCTTCTATCAAGATCAATTCTGTTTTACCCTAAAAAAACGGGAATATCAAGTTCTGATAGACAGATAGATAGATAGATAGATAGATAGATGGTTAAGGCACCAATTTTCATCGGTTCCGATCATGATATTAGAGGACAGACGCATAGCTGACGTCATCATCAAGAGCTTTTAATAATTATCCGTAATATCGATTCCATGTTACCACATTTTGACGTCATCTGTGATGTGTTACCGAACTTTAAAAGGGACAATACAGTGGGACACTATATTATTGCTTGGAATGACGTACTTTCCATCACAACATGAAGGCTCGGCTTCTTGGTATTCGTTTGCTATGGTGCCGAGCCTTGTACAAATTTATCAATCATATTTTCTAAATCCTTTTGAGTTTTTCTCCTTACAAAATAATTTTGTCAACTATGGCAGGGCTAGTTAGGTTGTTTTCCAGAAGGACTACAAGGCTGCTACCCAGTAGAAATATGTCGAGTAACCTTGTAAGTTCTTGTCGATCGCGGTCAGTGTTCGCAGCAACTACACGTGGTGCTTCGCAAAATCCAGGACTTGTCAGTTCTTGCGCTTGCTCCAAAGTTTGTGCCTGCGAAATGCATAAATACACCCAAGGTTTGTTTAGTTATTTTGTATGAAGCATGTCTCTCTCTCACACTCACAAGGATCAACACACAGTACAAAAATGAAAGGTTCACCCCTTTTTAAATTGAGCAAGCAATGTTTTGTAGACAGTCTAGATCTGGAAGAACTTGGCTTGCATAATGTCTTGTCACCTCACCCACATCAGTGCCAAAACTCCTATTAGCACATTTTGTTAACAAGGATGCCTTAAGACTATTATTATGTCTGGAGAATATGGTCACATGATTGCAAGTCAAGACCTAATTATGCCATGATTTAAATGCTTTCCTGGCTCAGATTTTTTACAATCATTGTTTTCTTTTCTTTCTTTCTTTTATTAGCATAATCTGAGAAAACAATCCTTGAAAAAGAAAAAAAGGTGTAAACTATGAACTAGAATAAACTTTATGGATTATTTTATCCCACTGACCTGAACACCTCTTTATGCATCCATCCTGCTGTACAGTGAGATACATGTATGTACCTTCAAGAGACATCTCATTTGTTGGAGTCACCAAAACTCCAGCCCCCTCCCCCTCACTTCCTCCACCTCTTGACAGTCCCTGAAACAAACTTCTTTTTGCATTAAATCAAGGAAAATTAGAAAATTAAACAAGATCTTTCATTTGGTGTTCCAACTACATTTGTCTGATATTGTTGTCAGCAGGGGTTTGACATTTTATCACCTCTTATAGGTATTTATGTATTTTCAAACAGCAGATAGTGAACTTATGAGCTTCCTGAAACAAGAAATACAACATGAAAAAGACGCTTCCTCTACAGTTCCCTCATCAATGCTATTTAAGGTAAGTATTTTTTCTTTTATCTTCTGACAAGGTTTTAGATTTGAGGCTCTAGTGAGAGCAACAAAACATTATGTTTCAGTATGTAGTTTAGCACTTTCATCATTCTCAACCTAGGAAAGATCCAACAAAGCTTTGAAAAGGTTTACTTTGTAAAAGAGGAACATCTTTACTAAGTAATATGGGTTTATTTTGTCTCCCTTTTTACCATGTATTTTCTAAGAGCTTACCTCTTAACCTAGGAATAATGTTTTACAAAAAAGGGTCTTCTTGCTCTTATTTCTACCTGTTTTTGATACAGATACATGTGTATGGTTGTATCCATAATTTCTATTTTTGTGTGTGTAAACTTGCAGAGAGTAATTTAACAAGGAAAAAACTTGCCTTTGGCAAATATGTAATCCTTGTTATAATGCGATCAGCGATTTCTAACATTGGAAATCACTGCTTATTAAATAATTATTATTCAACAGCCAAAGGTAGAGGGAACACATGTCAAACTGGAACGAGAGCACAATGGTGAGAGGTGGGTTGCCATTGGTTTTCTCAGTAGCATTTCTAATTTGCATTTAATAATTTGTGACCTGTGACTCCTGACACTGTCAAAAGAAAGGGAAATATAAGGAGGAACAAATAGGGTTAGAGAAAGAGAGTGAGAAGAGTAGAAATGGATGGAAATGACCCATACATGCTTATGTTGACGCCCACTGATTGATATCAAAATTGAATAATCATTTTTGTGGTACCCTATATTTTGTTTTATTATTTTATTCATTAATTCAACTTATTTTAATATTTATGTACATGTAACTATACAAGTTTTCTTTACAGTCTATTGTGTAATCCCAATATGTATAATTTTGTTTGGTTTCTTTTTATTATCTTAATTTCGTGTCTTGTAAGTTTACCCTCATGTGTACCCTTGATTAGCATTCATTTGGTATATGTGTGTAGTGGACATTGTAAAAATTTAACGTAATTTTTGAAGTACATGTAAACTTGACACTTGATCTTGATACAACCTGTCCATGGATGGGGAGAATTATGGCAAAGTATGGAAGACTGTTCTAATTTTAAAGTGCCCCTAACCTTTCAACTTGTTTTTTTTGGTAGATTCTCATAACTTTGTGCGTTACTAAACATAGGAACAGAATGGAACGGAACGGAACATACTGGAATAAACCGGAATATGCCGGAGTGAGATGGAATAACACCGGAATGAAACGAAATGAATAAGAATGGTACCAGAATATACCGGAACGAGCCGGAATGACAACGGAATGAGGTAGAACAACACCCAAGTAAAGCGGAATATAGCGGAATGAACCTGAAACCGATTTTCGGTTGTTTCTGTCAGCTTTTGTTGTGTCACGTGATTCCCTAAGGGAACTGCATGTGTTTTTGCCTTTTCTAACATTTGGAGCACTTAAGTCATGAGAAAAATTTGACAGGTATGTCTGTCACTAAATTAAACGAATAATTATTTGTTGTGAAAGTAATGGGGTGCTGAACTTGATTGTGATTGGTCAATACACAATTGACCTGTCAGAATGACATAAAAATGTTCACAGGTTTTGTGACTCACACAGAGAAAGCGGCCTCCGAGATCCATAGACAAAAACAATAATAACAGTACCAAGAGAAACGGAATGTTATTCTAATTGTTAGAATAACATTCTGTTTCACTTGCTACTGTATTTATTCAGGAAAAAAATATTACTTCCACAACAAATAATTATTAATTTAACGATGGATATACCGGTCAAATTTTTCTCGTGATTGAAGTGCTCCAAATGTTACAAATGGCGAAAACACATGCAATTCCCTTAGGGAATTATGTGACACAACAAAAGCTGACTGAAACAACCGAAAATCGGTCGGTGCTAACCGAAACACTAATTTTTGGCATTCTCAGGTTCATTCCTGTATATTCCACTTTATTTGGGTGTCATTCCGGCTTGTTGCAGTACCATTCTTGTTCATTTCGTTTCATTCCGATGTTATTCCGCCTCATTCAGGCATTTTCTGGTTTATTACGGAATATTCCGTTCTGTTCCTGTGTTTCGAAACGCCCCATATCTTTCAAGAACTCATTTTTAGAAGGAAATTTTTCAAATATTGAATCCTGATTTTTTTTACGTGCGCTTAACGTTAGTGAAATTGTTTATTTTTTGCAAGCTATAAGCCCCACTGGACAAATCATTGCCTTGTGGGCTCATTAGGAACGAGCCAACAAGAAGCGTCCGATATTTGACACTTTTAGCCGTGATGTAAGAAAAGGACACTTCCAACAACTCAAGCTTGCATGATACGATTTTCATGGACACATTTGGCTGAGTGGGGGACTAATGCGAATGATTGATGAAGAAATAGTCGAGACTGCCTTCATTTTTAGCACTCGTAAAAAAACTAGGATTCAATATTTAAAAAAAAAATTCTAAAATGAGTTCTTGAAAGATGTGAAAATCTACCAAAGAAAAACAAATTGGAAGGGTTAGGGACACTTCAAGGGAAATCAGTTAAGTAGCATAAGTAATAGAAAGCAAACAAATATTCTTTACTTAGTTATTGCCAAGTACTTGAGATGACTAGTTATGCAATACCAAAAAATTGGCTCTTGTTAACTCATTAATACCTGAACTGCCCTGGACCGCCCCCCTTGACGAGTAAAATCATCTGGCGTTAGACAGATTAAAAGTCAATATATATTGAGTCCCATTGCTAGGGGTCAATGGGTTAAAGATTTTGATTTTTGCCAGCATTTTTGGTCCTTTCATTCTTTGTAAAAACAAATTCAGCATGGCTGCAAAATGTGTTTGGATTGATTTGTCACTGATAAGTATTGTTTTATGCAATGTTGTAAGGATTGTCTTGTCATTTGATCTCAATGAAAACATAAACCAAGACGAAGGAGGTGAAGATGTCGATCATGATGACAATGAAGCGTTTATAGGAAAGGTAAGAGCTGGTAATTCTATAATATAGAGAGTAAGCTTGGCACTTGAATTTTGGTGAGTGTTTGAGTATCAAAGATTTCTTATTGTCTTTGTTTTAGATTGTGTCATATCCTTTATTCATGGTGGAAATTACAAAGAAAACTGTAAGTGGAAAGAAGGATGCCACACATTTATGTAGCAACAACAAGCTGTTCGTGATGGATGGAAAACCTGCAACCCTAGCAAATTTTAATGCACTTGTCTGTTAACTGTTTGTTGGCCACCTGCTCTTTGTCTAACTTATTATTTGCTGATGTGTTGATTTGATTTGATTTCATTTCTGTACATCGTCCTAATTAGTGCCTCAACACTTAAAGCGGTTTTCAAGCGAGTGTTGTAAAACCAAAACCAAAACCAATCGGAAGTAATTACTTTGGCCAATCAAAAAGGACGGAGACAATCCAATAAACCAATCAAAAGTCGAAGTAATTGCATGTAGCCGACACAAAGCGCAGGAAAAGGTGCATGTGCGAGCCATGATTGGTTTTGGTTTCACATCTGATTGGGTAAAAAAATGGTGCGAGAATGTTGAACCAATCGCTGAGTGAAGTATTGCAAAACCAAATTAATTCACTAATTTCTTTAGACACTCAATTGGAAACTGTTCTAGTGCACTTGACACTTAATTAAAATAAAGGTCATTATTATTACATGTAATATTATGTTATTACATTTGCATTAATCTTGTTAACGAAAATTTAACATGAGAGATCCTTTTCCATCTCTCTGTTCATTATTTCTTTTCAATTTAATTTGCATTTGGTTTTCCCAGCTAGTCTCCTCTTCCATAGAAGATTTCAAAATAATAATTACAATTCTGAAATGGGTTAATAGAAGGGTCTGCTTTGGTGATAATGTTTCCTTTGGTGCATGACCAGGGCTCCCAAGCAAGTGAAAAAATTTACATGTCATCAATTTACACAACTTGCATGTGCTGTATCATCAGTCTTATTTCACTACTGGTCAGAACATAATTCTGCTCAGGTTTGGTGTCAAAGAATGAGCAAGAAAACTCTTTTCAAAACCCCATTATTTCATTCAAGATGGTGGATGGCACTCTGATCAAAGAAGGTTGAAGGTCAGAGTCACCTTTCACTCTCAAAAAAAAAGAACACAGGAGACAACTAGCATGGAATGTTTGTTTTTCATTAAAGGTTGTTTTTTTATAGGGTCATACATTAAAGTTCTATTGTGAGTTTAACACTGATTTAAATGAGGATTTAATATCTGATGGAGAAGGAGAGGTTGACAGAGCTGCTCCTGAAATGATACATATTATTAATGTGTCAGTCATGGATACTCCTGGAAGAGACAACGAGAAAACAGTGTATTCAGCCGAGACAGAAAACATGGATAGTGTAAGTATCTTAAACTGGTGATGCATTAATGAGTGGATGCAGTAAGAGATTTATAAAATGGGTGACGCAGGTGTGAAATTACAATTTTGCCATGGCAACTTTTTCTACAGTGCCAAAATGGCGTCTTATGAAAGTAATTTGTCACTCATGATATTAAAAGCTAGGTAATCAAAATGGTATACTTGTGAAATTAAGGAATAATTTCACTTGCGTTTTGTCCAAAATCAAATAATTTTCCTCACCTAAAGTCTCGGGAAATTATTCGTTTTTGGACAAAACGCATGTGAAATTGTTCCCTAATTTCACTTGTCACCATTTGATTATCCATACTAATTTTGTATTCCCAGGGCTTTGATAAAATAAGTAAGATTGATAGGTGAATGAAGGTGACATACTTTGATTTATCATAAGGCCCGTACGGCCCTGCGCACGCTTTCATTGGGAAAATCCCAGGCCGTACGCATTAGCGCGAACAGGGCCGGAAAAAGCCATCCGGCCCCACTACGAACACGTAGTGCTCTGTGCGATTGCATTTTAGGGGATTCCGTAGCTTTTAAACATGCAAGTAATTTACAGCTTGAAAAGCAAATGCAAACAACATCTTAGATAAATTTCTGTGCATATTCTTGCTTTTTATTTTGTCCCAACTTCATCTTTTGAGTCCTGTTAAATAGTGTAAAGAGCCCATATGATAACATGCTTATTGACTGAGTTTAGGTCGGGCCAGACAGGAAAATATTTGGCTCTCGGTCATGTTGCAGCGAGGTCCGTGCGCCATGACCTTGGGTCAAAATTAATATTTTCCCGTCCGGCCCTCCCACTCTGTCAATAAGTACATAGCTACTGCAGTTTGAAGAAATTTGCATGTAGCCTATCTCATTAACTCCTAAACTACCCCCCCCCCCCGACGAGTAAAATCATCTGGCATTAGACAAAGTAAAATCTATGAAGTCTCACTCCTAGGAGTCAATGGATTAAATTGGTCTTTGAATTGTAACCTTCTATTAACGCTACATTCAAATTTCTTCAAACCATAGTAGGATCAAACTATGTCTGAAGGGTGTTTCAAGATGGTGGATGGCACTTTGATGAAAAGTTGAAAGCCAGAGTCACCTTTCACCCTTACGGCGGGAAGAAGGAGAATTTTGTGTGAAGCAGCTCGCTACTTTCTACTGTTTATCAGTGTGACGGATGGCTGGGTTATCCGGTTTTGGCAGCCATCGGTGCAGTCTCCATCTTGGAGCTCGCTGCCAAAAGTGGAAGCTCCAGGATGTCTCAGGCACCCAACCTCCCCATAGCGACGCAGTTGTTAAATTCCCTTGATTTGATCTAGTGTACCAGCTCCTGCAAGTTTACATGCTCTTCAGAGCTAGTCACATACTTGGCAGTCAAAGTTCCTTCGATCATGATGTTGTTATCCTTGATGGATTATTCAAGAAATACCTTTTGATATTGGGACATGCGTAACCATCTCAAGGAATGAAGCAGTCCATTCTTTGAAAAGACTTTTTTAATAAATTATGTATTAATCTCGTAAAACATTACTTCCACAGAACCTGTATGTAATGCTTTTGAACATGCTGGCTGAGAGAGGGGTTGACAATGAATGCTGCCAGTGGCTTCTCGACTTCAGTACAGCACTGGAACAGCAGCAATACATCAAGTTCCTGGAAGATTTGCAAAACTTTGTCAAGCTTCAGTAACTTCCCTCAACCTTGACATACCAGTTGTAATTTTTATTCAGCATAAAGCATATCACTGGTGCAAGGACCGCTTTTCATGTACGATTACATTGTCTCTGCAAAAGGACCAAAATGTTGATTTTTGAACAAGTGGATTCTTCAAGTTGTAAGAAAGGAGAAAGACCTGCTCTAAATGAGTAATCTAATTATTGTAGAACTGAAAGTGATCCATCCTGGGAGACCATAGGGCAGTCAGTCGAGACAGGACGAGAAAACCATGGGCCAAACCGCCAGTCCCGGTTTTCCCCATGATTTTCTGGTCTCGTCTAGACTGACTGCCCCTGGGTCTCCAAGGAGATGGATGCTTTCTTGCTCATCTCCTTGGCAAAACAGAGAACTGGTGTAAAGCAACAACAAACATGGACATGATGTTGCCCATTAAACTGTCAATAAAAGTGACTTCTTTTATGAATATCATTGATTTAAGTCTTTCTTCCTGGAGGCAAATTTTCCCATCAGAGATGTTTCATCCTTGACTGTTTGCTTTCCTTTTATTCCTCCACCAAGTCCTGAAAGTAAGGTGTGTTATTCCATTCCATCCAAGACAGTTTTATTCAGTCGTGCAAGTTTGACTGTCAAGCATTCATGAACAAAAATTTCTCAGTCTACGGACAGAGTCACTTGCTCCCCCATCTCAGAATTTCTTGTGTTGAAATTCCCTGTCTGTCTGATGGTATTGCTGTTTTACCAATAAAATTGAATTTAGCCAGTTTCACATTTACAGCAAGTTGTTCTTTATCTGGCAATCATCTCATTTCACTGTCCTCCAATAACAAAATGTGGTTTGTCGTCCTCATCATTTTCATAGTCACCATCATCCTCGCTACTATCCTCTTGCCTCTGATCACTGTCACCTAAACATCAAATTAAAAAAAAAAACAGGAATCTAAAACATTCATTATTTGAATGACAAAGTGTGATTATCATTCTAACCAGAATTTGGGAGAAAAAGAATTTAATTAACTTTTGCATACTTCAACAATCATCTATATAAAGTAATCATCATCATCATCATCATCTATATAATTGTATAGATTATTATTATTATGATTATTATTTTCTTTTGACCCTGAAAAAACAGTCATCATCTTCAACATGAATTTTCAAGGATCACTATTATTCATAAGAAAATGTTGAAAAAAACCAACACTGGTCAAATTTGCCGAACACTGGTAAAAAGAAACCATTGTGTCAACGGCCATAAAACCTCTGGTTGGCACATTACCAAACAATGGGAGATATCACAAAATGTTGTTAATTAAAGTAGTAAAGAAACAGCGTCTCTTAGGTTTGGAAAAAGATTAATAGTGATGCTTATCAAACTCAAAGTAATGTGGCTGCAATTAAAATATAATATTCTTAAAGTGTCCCTGTGATGGAAAAAAATCACTTCCTTTTGAAAGTGTGTTTGCTTAACACCTTACTGGCTAAATTTTGTCCAAAGGCCGTTTACTTGAGTGTAAGTTCTATATTTCATAGTCCACCATTACTCACGTTCAAAACTGACCGATTGGACCTCAAGGCTTGGATCCAGGGAAAAGTGACGTCAAAGGCTCACTAATTTAAAATTTCAGTGTGTGAATGCAGCTAATTGTGTATGCAAAATGCAAGTTTAAAAGTCTCCCGTGCTGCATATTAAAGGCCGGGACACACTAGGCTATAAGTCGCTGCGACACGTCACGGGGACAGGTCGCCGCAACAAATTGCCTTGTGTGACACGGTTAATTTCATGAAAATCATTGTCGCTGCGATCACTCGCACGAATTCAAACCAATTTGAATTTGTGCGACTTATCGCAGCGACAAAATTAGCGAAAGCAGCATTGTCGCATTGTGTGTACACTTCTGGCAACAAGTCGCTGCGACAAAATATAAATGAACCAATGAGAGAGCGTCATATGGTCAGCCACATTGAATTAGAAAACTAGTTCACATTCCCCCTCATACGAGATCACTGCGTGTGCACCGAACAGGCGTCGTGTCGCAGCGACTTGTTTTGCAAGTAGTACACATGGAACAACTTGTCGCAGAGACATGTTGCTGCGACTTGACGCGTAGTGTGTCCCGGCCTTAACTCTGTGGCGTACACCCGCATTGCATTGTTAAACTAGTGAGCCTTCAACGTCATTTTCTCCTCGATCCAGCTCTCTCAAGATTTTAAAATTAGTAATGGCAGACCATTAAATAGGAAAATTCCAGTTAAAATATAGAGGTCCCTTTTTTAAATTCAACGCTTAAAACTCTGGTCGCAGTTAACATAGTTTTGAAATCCAAAGAAAAACAAGAATTGATGTTTTGTTCACAGGGGCACTTGAACACAAGATAACATGGCAACTCACCATCTGCCTGTTTTGTTTCATCTTTCTTCCGTTTTGCCCCCATTTTTTTCTGTTTCTTTCGTTGTCTAAAAAAAATTATCCAACGATCAAGCACATGACTTTACAAAACAACATTTTGCTATACAAATGTAAGGTACCAGTAAGCAAAAGGTACAAATAAATGCATGTTTGCAAGTAACCTTTTAGCCCTTTTCTTTGCTGTTCTCTCCTCTGCCTGGGCTTTGTTGTCTTCAAGCTTCTTGTGATAACTTTGATTAAGTTCATTCTGTGTATATCGGAAAGGAAAGACTTTTAATGACCAGTAACTGACAAAACAGTTTGAATAATAATAATAATAATAATTATAATTATTATTATTATTATTATCATCATGTTCCTGGTTGTGATTCAAAATTACCTTGTCCTTCACTTATTTTCATGATCTAGAATTAAGAAAACAGTCACATAAATTTCAACTACAATGAATCCAACCATTTAAGTATTGTTCCCAATGCAAAGCTTTCTGGCAGGGACCCCTCGATTCAAAATATTGATGGATTTGAACAAATCTTAAATCAGTCATTGCCACTCCTGTGCGTTTTTCACATAACAGTAAGCATGGTCTGTATGAGGGCATTATCCTACTCTTGGATATTTTAAATGAATACACTATGGTTTTGGGTATTTCTTGAGGTGTATCATAGACATAGTGACATCTGCCTGGAGTATGCAGTGCCTGAATGGGCCAATCTACCCTCGTCAAAGCAATCCAGAAAGGAGTACTTGCTATAATCTTCCTCGATGTCTTCTATGACAAAGCTCTTGCCAATGAAGGAGTGTCATTGCTCAGCCAAAGAAAGGGCACCACTATCTGTAAGAACTTTGTCATTAGAAGATAGGGGACCCAGGTTTTCAGAAAAACTTAATCCCAAAGCCCACAGATATTGGTCATGGTTATTTGTTGAGGCTGGACCTGTAAGACAGGACAGAACAAAAATTATTGATCAAATTATTAATTGTCTTAACCAGTTCATAACTTTTAGATTTCAATAGTTTGTTACTTTGTATGTGTCACTGACTCCTCATGTAATTTAGCCTTACAGGTACAACATGAGCAAATAAAGGATTATTTTAATTTTACTTTAAGTTCTTTCTGGGAGCAGGAAACCATGGTAGCTCATCACAATGGTAGCTACAAACAATACCTGTTCTGCCATTTTATCAATGTATGCCACCCTGTTGTACTCTCTCCTTCTTGTTGCACGATAAACATGGAACTCTCCACTACCAGCTCCTGCACTAGAACCTGAAAAGAACAGCCCCTCATAAATTGGTCCTCCTAATTGGAACTGCCAAAATACTTTTTGTCTCCCCCACTGAAAAAAAAATTGCATAAGCATTGTTTTTGTTTTCTCTTTGGACCATTGTATTGAAATCCCAAGAGAAACTGGAAACAATACTTATGCAAAAATTTGGGAGACAAACATTGAGTATTATATGGTACAGTACTTTTAAAGTGGCCTACGCAGAGTTTAAAGCTTGACAACAGTCGAGTTGAAATCTTTATTTCAGCACCCTCCTGAGCTTTCTTTCTGGCATTGGAGTTGTTATTTCCCCAGAGAGAAAACGTTTTATTCGGGCGCTCAAACAACCAAAATCTCGAAGAGATTAGAGAACAAATAAACGAGAAATACAAATTTAGAGGAAAGCCCTATCCAGCAGGGACGAATCTCACCTGACGTCTCTGCACATGTTCTCGAGTAAATAATAATGAATCACTTACCCATCACAAATCGGATAAACTCTGGGGCCTCTCCTGGTTTCCACTGCTTTGGAAGGTCTGGAATTGACACTGTTTTATCCTGTAAAATGTGTAAAACGCGAGTTTACCATGATCAGGTTGATAAGCAGTTGAAGCGTTTCAGCTTCCTACCAGCCCCGAATTTTTCAAAGACTGCATTAAGACACAACATACAGGGTCTTTCATAAGCTTTTCCAGCTTCATCTTTTGTATTTCTGTCGCACCTCTTGGGATTACAGGCTTTTTCGACGATTTCTTGTCGGAGCTCTCCTTTTCACTGTCCGCCATATTTAATTCGCGTAATGAGCAATAAACCTACTTTCGTGTAAGAATACCTCAAATGCAATGTGAAGTTGAAATCAAGATGGATGGCCGCACTTTGACCATTTTTGCTGCAGCGGCTGCAATTGGCGCTAGTTTCTATGTTTTTTTGGCTCCCGATGGAAAGAAAAAGAAGACACGAATTAGGAGGGGTAAGATTTGAAAACATGGCTCCAACGTGGTTTAAGAATTTGATCGACTGCGGTATCTGTCAGCTGTTTCAATCTGTTGTGCCTTGAGCTGTTTAATACTATTTTACTCTTTCGTGCTATCTTTCTTACTCTCATCTCCTTAAAAATATACTCTTTTAAGATCCAACCCACCCCATCTGAGCACTCCAGTATCGCACAGTGTGATTTTTAAGCAAAATTTCCACTGTTTTGTTTCCAGATCTCCCTCCTGGCCTAATGAATCTGGGCAATACCTGTTTTATGAACAGTATTTTACAGGTTTGAAAATGAAAATTATAAAGATGAATATTGAAAAACCAATATCTATACACCTTATTCCAAAATGGCCACCATTTTGGTATTTATTTGTTTATTACTTTTTTCATTTATTTGTTTATTTAATCAAACAAATTATTATTATTAGTGCTACACACTTACACACTTCTGTATGTTGGCCCTTGTGAGTTGTGATTGCTAAATAATTAACAGTAATATTATTCGCCTCAGGCTCAGTGATTATCGGTGAATATTCACCTCGACTTTGTCTCGGTGAATATTCAACGATAATCACTGAGCCTGAGGCGAATAATTGTTTTAGTATAAATATACAGGTGATTATTTCAAAAAAGAGAAAAAAAAAACATTTCAACGCGAAAATCATCTTCACTTACAGTGGCAAAACGACTACTGGCAGCCATTTTGTCCGTTGAGGTGATTATCGGCTGATAATCCGAGATAGCGAGCCAATGAGAGTGCGCAGTTTTGTATAATCACCTGTGTATTTATACTAAAACTTGTTGATTCCAAAGCAGAGTTTCTTACTGTATACCAATGTATGAAATTGTCACCTGTGGATGTCTCTTATTAGATTACTTGCAAGGCATCTACAATTGAATCAAGCGAATTGGATTTATCTGAATGTACATCTGCACCCATGGTTAATTAACCCATTAACACCTCAAAGGCCCTAGGATGCCCCCAGTTGACGAGAGTAAAATCGTCTGGCATTGGACAGAGTAAGATGTGTTACCGCAAGTCTCACTCCCAGGGGTCCAATAGGGCGTTTCCAAGTTCATGTTTGCCTCCTCTTCAAAGCGAGTCTAAGTGCAAAGTTTTTGTGATGGTAATTACTTCTATTTTACTTACAAATGAAAACTAATTTTCATAAGAAAAACTTCGCACTTAGACTCGCTTTGAAGAGGAGGCAGACATGAACTCGGAAATGGCCTATTATGAGTTAAGCTTTAGGGAAAGCAGATAAGAGATATGGGTCTCAGGTCATCAAAATATCTCAGCAAGTTGTTCACCACATCCCAGTTTTTCAAACGGTGGACACCTTTATCCCGTGGATGAACGACTATCCCACAGTGTCATCGGTCTGTGGAAAAATTTTAGTATCCCATCGACTCCTGAGGGTTCCCCATTGACGAGTAAAATCGTCTGGCATCAGACAGAATAAAATAGTCTGGCCAGTTTAGGCCGGTTTAGGTGTCAAAGGGGTATTTAATCATGTAACCACGAATGTGTACACTTAAAGGACTGTCAGCCAAGTGAAATGTGTGCAGAATCTTGTCCAACATTTAATGTGAAGTAAATTTATACTCTATTTATCCACTGAATAACGTCATCCACATCTCTGAACAGCTGGAACCTGAACAAAAAAATCGAGTGACCGTCACTCATCAATTTGTGTGTAAACCCCCTTGTATTAATCCCAGTGTATCCCCTTTTTAGATTCCATTTAGCTTGCCAGTAGAGCTTATCTGAACTACTAAAAAAGCATACTCTCAATCTTTAGGTTTAAATAACAAGAAAGAAAAAATCAACTATGTGACTTTATGTTTCAACAGACTTAACTGATTAGAGTGTAATGTGAAGTGCTAGTTTTCTACCCCATATGAACCATGTGAGCATTAGCCCTACTAATGGAAATGGGCCCACACAAGAAGAGAAAAACTCTGACCAGGGTGGGAATTGAACCCACGACCTTCGGGTTAGATCACCGCTGCTCTACCGACTGAGCTACAAGGTCAGACAGGAGCAGGCATTAGCAGGGCTAATGCTCACATGGATCATATGGGGTAGAAAACTAGCACTTCACATTACAATCCAATCAGTTAAGTCTATGTGACTTTATGACTTACCGGTACCAGTAATTTGTCATTATTATTTTTGTGTAAATAACAGGGATTGGCTTTCTTACCATCCTTCATTTCATGGTTGCAAGACTTTTCTGCAGATTATGGAGATGATAAACCCTTCACAACTTTAGCAATGGAGTTGAAAAAGATTCTTAAAGGTTTGCATTATTTAGCGGCAAATTAGAAGGACCGTAGTAAAAAAGAATGCATTGGCACAAGGTTTAAATGCTTGTTTAAATGGGTAACTGAGTTCTTTTAGCTATAATGCTGGCAGCCTCATCCCCAGGGTCTCTCTTCTCTGCCTCCTTTGTCATTGAGGGGAAAGACCCTGGTTCAGGCTCCTCACATGGCACTCCTCAACAAACATTTTCCCACTAGGGTAGGGTTTTCATTATATTTTGATCCAGGGCGAAAGCATATTCGTTTGACAAGGCATCTACCTTAAAATGTAATTTTCAAAAAAGTCAAAAGAGCTGATGTTATATTCCCACAGGAGATGAATTCCCACAAAAGCGGTCAAACCTTTGTGACCAATGAGATCTCCGATGTTGAGCGGCGATTGACCTTCACAAAAAATAATTGAGCTAATGTTGCCTCTACAAAACATACACTGTCATAAATAATACACCAAACACTACATTTGCTTGATAAAATGTCTCCTTTATTTTGCTGGGGTTAAAAATATACTTCACAATTTGTGTTGTAAATTAAATGTTAAACTGTGCGCAGTTGTAAAAAGTACCTTAACAACAATTTGAACTAACTTGAAAAACTGTCTACTTGCTGTACAAGCTTGCGACTTAGGAATTACTTTCTTTAACGTTGGAAAGAACAATGAAAATCAAAGAACAAAATATACCTGCACAAGTTGATACAGTTTGATTTGAAGTCGATACCTGACACATAAACACAACACTAGCTGATCGATCGCTGAACATGTTTGTTTCCCATGGATAATGATTTCCCTTGTTTTCTTGCACAGCAAAACCTTCTTTTTCTTTAAACATGTTGCAAACTGTTAGCATTCTTCATTGTCACTCAATTCAACTGCTCACGGACCTTCACACGGCTGACACGGGGGAAAATTCGAATAATTCGAGTGTATTTTCTGTAGCATCCAATCAATTTGACAACAACCTTAAATTGCCTTTCATGTTGATTTCCATAATTATGTAGTGCGTAAAATACCTTGCCGTGAAACATTTTGTTGATGCTGATTTGACCACAAAATCAAATGCGTGCTGATTCCCTCAATCGCAATGATGACAAGACCTACATTGCTTCCCCTCCCCCCAAGGGTCAATACGTTGGCCACTCACATGGATTGAGTGTTTGCGGTGATGCAAGTTGAGAGACAGAACATGCAACACTTTTAACAAATCCTCAGCTTTCTGTGCATTCTGTGTTCTCTGACTCCAGAACAGCTTGACCTTCTAAACCCTTGTACTCATCTTGGCTGTATATAGGTTATGCCAACTTTTGTGTGATGATCCAGCCCAAATTATTCTTTTGCCATTGTGACTACTAGATGGTGTCTCTGATTTCGAATAAATAATATCACGCCAAAGTTCTTCTACCAAATTTGCATGTTATGGTGTATGCTTTCTATTTCTCACTCCAAGCCCTTGGAGGGATTGTTATGGGTTCCTCCTACTCCATTAAATCACTGGTTGGGGAAACTCACCGCCGTATGAAATCAAGCAATGTGTGGCAGAGGAAAGATTACTCCAGCAACAAGTGTGCATACAACAAAGGGGTTTCATTAAGTTTTAAAGTAGAAGGGACCTTGTGATAGAATAAATGTACACCCCAATATAATATAGTCTGGCTTTGATCTTGAGACCTCCTTTGAGCACAGGCGGGTACTGTACTCAGCGTAGATGGGTGCTAGTACCCGGGCCGTGGCTTCTAATAAAAGCCAAACAGGTGGGTGGCTGTTAGCAAATCTGGCAGAGATGCAGAAGTTGTTGGTTAAGGAGGGGCCATATGATTCCCTAAATGTCCCCAACAGCATTGTTATAGAATGTCAAGAGAGAACAATGGCATGTTTCCATACCAGTTCCCTATAGCTGAGGACATGTCATCCCAATACTCACATACAAACTTAAGGACAAATTCACCTCCGAGGCTACTGGTTTACATGTTTATTGTGAACTCTCAAAGTGGCCATGTTCTAGTTGGCTCGATAGCTCAATTAGTAGAGAACTGCACTGGCATCACAGAGGTCAGAGGTTCGAATCCCATTGAAGCATGAATTTTTAAGGCTTTCCTTTCATGTCTGCTAATGGAGTGTTCACAACTGCGAAGATCTCTGGCCTCAAAATTCAATGTATATTGTTCAAAATGCTCCAACTTGACACATGTCACACTTAATTAATAGTTTTTATTTGTATTTGCAGCCTTGAATAATGGTTGTATAGAAGATGACGATATCATTTTTCCAGATCCTGTCTTGAGAGCACTCAACTCCCATGGTTGGGTCATCCCAACAGAACAACAGGTTGGAACAAAGTCTTTTGGTGGTTTGCCTAATTTGTTTTAACCTGCAATCAGGCATACTTTTCTTTAGACAGGGCGGAAAAGGTACAGGTGTATGCCTGATACAATTTCTTAACGAGTCATCTGCCCCCCACCTGTCAAGAGTGATGTTATCATGTGTCATGCTATAAATGTGAGCCAATCAGGTTTTACCAGAAAGTACCTGCACGTTGCGATTCAAGGAAAGGTGCAACAAAAACAAAATAGAACTCTAGCTGGAATGTCTGCGAAGTCAGACTTTATCCATACAATCAAAGGTATTTCTACAAATCCCGCTTGACAGTTGGTGCGGTTCCTCTGTTCAAACCATCAAGGAACAAATAATTTCAAGATGAAATCGAAGAAAACGCTGAATACTTCATGTTATCATCATTCGCAATCAACAGTACAATGAACTTTATTTAAACTTGATTATTTGAGGTGACAATAAAAGATACTAATATCACTGTAATATGAAGAAAATGTCTAGTTTTCCAGCAGCAGCTACTCAACTATCATTTTGTGAGAAGTGTGCCACTAAAGCATTGTTCAGCGCTCCCCTAAACGATATCAAATTTCTCTGTCAAGCTCGGCGGATTCCCCGAATGTGGCAGCACTAAAGTTCCATTCTGTTCTTTTTGGAACTTGTTGCTTCTGAATATATTCCAAAGGACTTACCAGAACTACATTAACGTT
>NC_090886.1:53229486-53239486 GCF_036669925.1 Montipora capricornis
ACTCTCGTACCGGTGTGAGTTTCTACCGTTATCATGTAAAAACAACCAATCTCAGATCGGGTCCAGCAATTTCAAGCTTGTATGCTTTTGGGTCAGCGATTCAATTATTGGGAAAAAGATATCATTTCGTCCTCGTTTCATCTTAACGCATGCAAAAGTTTCATACCGGTATGTTCATAGCGGGCTGAGTTCGTCCCGGTCTCGTGTAAATACCCCTTACAAACTGAACTTTTCAAAGAGAAATATTTTTATTTGAAGTAATATATCAAAAACGAGTGCGAGTGCTTCATCGGGGTATCCCGATCCCGATCGGGACCGAGACTGGGGACCGGGGTCCTGTACAGGGATACCATTCAACATGACTGCAATCTCCGTTCAGGACGTAGCCGGACGTTGACCCCTGAACTAAACACGAAGAGATTTAGCGAGTTTGTAACAATCAAATTCAGTAATTGTATTATGTCGTATGATATGTACTGTGTAGCTTATGCAATATAACTACTGTTATCCAGGATTTCCTGCCATTGTAGTTGAGTAAACCATACTTACTTACTTACTTACTTACTTACTTACTTACTTACTACTAACTAACTAACTAACTAACTAACTAACTAACTAACTAACTAACTAACGAACGAACGAACGAACGAACGAACGAACGAACGAACGAACGAACGAACGAACTAACGAACTAACGAACGAACTAACTAACTAACTAACTAACCAGAAACCGAGGAACAGATGAAAGCACGACGCCGAAAGCCGAGTGCTTTTGTTGTTTCGAGTTGTCTAGATATCCCGATGAGGTACGAAGCACGAGTTTTTGGTATAGCTTCTCAAACGAGTTGCCGACTGTTGTTATTTATCATTGTTGTGTCGTTTCGTTCATTAAATAATAGCTATATGTGATAAAAACGATTTGGATGGAATGTGTCATTTGGGAGTTTAGTGTTTACCATAATCAGTTGTTTGTGCGACATGGATGAGTCAAGTTCAAGGTTTTGGCAAAACTTTCGACGATAAAAAGGAGTGTGTTATCATTTCGTTTCCGAAATCTACGGTTTACAAGAACAAATGGGTGTAATAGATTTTTCGAGAATGCCAAGAGCAAAGAGTGCTCAAGATTCAAACTATTGAGCCAGGCGGACTGTTCAAAGGTGAAGACGTTAATGTGGATGTGCAAGAGTTGACTCAAAGCATTGAAAACATGAATGCCAAAAGTCTAAACTACTGGCTATACAAGTTCGTGCAGGCGTTTGAGAATAAGTCGGGTGGACGATATCCCTCTCGGACACTTAAGGCGTGTTTACACGACAGAGGAAAAATGGCATGGTTCCAATAAAAAGTGGAATGATCCCATTCACTTTTGTAAAGAAACAGTGAACTTTTATCCGTTCCGCTAATGGGCCATAGCCGCCTATGGTCCCGTAGCGGAACGGATAAAAGTTCACTATTTCTTTACAAAAGTGAATGGAATCGTTCCACTTTTTATCGGACCCGTGCCATTTTCCTCTGTCGTGTAAACGCGCCTTTAAGAGTATTGTTTGCGGCTTAAAGCGTGTAAATAATTGTTGTTTGAGTGAGACCTTATGTAGTTATAATTTTATTCATGTCACTTTTTTTTTTCTGGAATTAGTAGACATTTTTATCCAGATCGACTCATCCAAATCTTTAAAGATTTCATTGGGTATCCAAACGCATCCACGTGATGTGGCATACAGCTGTTGATTGGTGGACTCGAGTTATGAATTATTAATGAGTTTGAGAATTCTGTTTCCAAGGCTCTTGTCTAATAATAATAACTTTTGTATGTAAGTGGATTCGGTGTCAAAAACAAAAACAAAAATAGCAGCTCTCGAAACTTGCTGTTGTTTGGTATTGTAAGCAGCTTCTATTCAATGTTTTTAAGTTTAAGTCATTGTTTCAATTGCTTAGTCTTTTGTTTTTGGTTATACGTTACGAGAGCTGCTAAACCACACACAAAAACTCTCTGAGCATTACCGTGCCCGTGGGCAGAGATAGGAAGGAAATGACTTCTTTAAACTTCATTGACATAGCATTTATTTTATGTGATTTTTGTAGCTCTAGTCGAGCAATTTACAAACTAATGGCCGTGGTTGTGCATATGGGAAGCGTTGATGATGGACATTACATCACATATCGCCGATATGTAACAGAGCAAGCATCAAAATGGCTATACACATCGGACGAACTTGTTGAAACCTCGACAAGAGACCAAGTCTTATCAAGTTGTGCTTATATGCTTTTCTATGAAAGAACTGGTAGATGGAATGATGGCATCACATCTGGGGAAAATGTGTAACAGGTTTTTTTTCAAGTGCGGTTTGGTCAGCAACATCAACGTGTTTATTCTACAAGGAATTTCAAAAAGGTTGAGACAATGAATCGAAAATTCACCTCTTCTTCTTAAAACCTCTCTTCCAGTTCATAAGAAAAGTCCGAACGCCCCTCCCTCCCCTCCCCTCTTCTTCAATGTTGACACCCTTTAGTTTGAGTGCCAAGTGGAAATGGAAACAACTTTGCTTGGGGAGGAAGGGGGGTTGAGGATGCGCTGACTTGAATGACACGCATTGTACGGTTATCAACAGTAAATGTTTCAACTCTTTTTGCAATTGCTTGTAGCTCTCAAAAATTCATTAATTCACGCGCGAAAACCGATAAAACGTCACGTGCATAAGCTTAAAAAATTGATACATTCCTGCTCGTTTATTAAACAGTACTTACAGTGCAACGCGCCTTACCGTGGCCACCCAACAAACTTTCACATTTGACAACTTCGTGTAAATACGTCAACTCAACAACCCATGCAACGGTGTTCAACTTACAACCGTGAAAACTTTACAAGGAGGGGTAACTGTCAATCAAATTCGCACACCCTGGTTGGCGTATAAGTTTTAAAAAAACTTTGTTAGGTGGCCACGGTAAGACGCGTCGCACTGTAAAATGCAGCAAAAGGGTTAAATCAAATTAAAGGACATTGCCTTCCCAAAATGTCAGAGACTTGAAGAGGGGCTTAGTGTCATCTTTGTCAATGGATGACGTTATACAAACACGATATCTGCACGATATCTGCAATGAGCTTAAAGTCAAACAACTTTCTTTAATTTTTGAGAAAGCGCAAGTTTAAGTCACTGAATCCCTCCAGGAGAACATGACTAGGAGTGTACAACTTTATTGTATTTTTTGAACGGCGTTTTTACGAAACGAGTTATTTTTAGATTGAGTTTCCCGCGAAATCAGACCTTTCCAGCTAATCACGAGTTTTGCGTGAGGAATTATGCCCCATGGGATTGAGAAAGGTCACTGGTGCAAGACAAATCTTATTTAAGAACTCGTCTTAAAATAGCTTGATCTGTGAAAGACTTAGTGCCATTTAGTACATTTTCGTCGCCAATGGCTGCGCATGCATGCGCCAAAGAGAAGAGCTCTGGGGTTGAGATTGCCAACATATCCTCAACCTCTGAAATGACGATTATCGACAATTCCTAATTTTCTCTGAATTGACTGTTATCGTCAATTTTGATTACTCTGTCCCAGGACTTGAGGTAGCAGATGAAAAGAAAAAAAGTAAAAGTTGCAACCCTCAGTGGACGGGATTTGAACCCGAAACAACTACTGTGAAGGAACTGTTTTTATCCGCTTAACAACTAAAGATCAACCGGCTGACAATTGCACCGATTATATACCAACACTAATTAGTATACATAAAATCATTGTTAAATGGTGGTTAAGTCTAGTGCTTGATTTTAAAATGGTTAGCTTTCTCTTGAGGTTTGGTAACCGACATTTTCTCCTGTTTAAGCTTGTTTCTTAGCGGGTGATACCCGGTAATACACGTTTACAGCGCATTCGGAAAAAAAATATTGACATATTAAAAACATTAACGATCTGGCAGTTAGCGATGCGGTAGTCTAGTGGTTAAGTGAAATGGTTATTCATTGCAAACGTTGACCGTGCAGAGGTCATCTAACCCGAAGGTCGTGGGTTCAATTTCCACCCTGGTCAGATTTTTTTCTCTGTCCTTGTGTGGGCCCATTTCCATCAGTAGGGCTAACGCTCACATGGTTCATATGGGGTAGAAAAATAGCACTTCACAATACACTCTAATCAGTTAAGTCCATTCCTAAGTTCGAGTCCAGCAAGTTTAGGCATTAGGGTCTGGATTTTTAAAATAGATATTCATTTCCCATAATCTCTATCAAGCGCTAAGTGCCCTAAACTGACGATAATAGGCAATTTAGAGAAACTTAGGAATTGTCGATAATCGTCATTTCAGAGGTGGAGGATGAGAAGAGAGTGCATCTGGTAATGGAGTTTTAGGTTCCAGGTTCCTGGTTATGAGATCCTGTTGTTGGACAAATGGTGCTGTGAAAAATGAGGTATTCAGTATTGAAGAACAACTTCCATAAAGAACCAAGCCTTGCAACTACTTCAGAACTACTGTATTGGAAACTGCATGATACTGGCTCGTTGCAGACATGAAAAAACAGCCATCACATAGAACTTTTACTTTTTTGAACACTATTTTTAAATGTCGGTGTATACTTTGTAGTTCAAGTCCTATTGAATTTAAAATCCACAATATTTTCTTTTTTTTTGTGGATAACAACGTAGTCTATGAAAAGTAGTGCTGCATGAATCTGGTTCAGATTTTTCAAAACTAGTACATTTCTTTCTCACAATGTTTAAATTGATTTAAACTGTAACGATATTTTTCTAATTCATTATTTTCAAATGATAATTCCACATTCCTCTCGTCCTTTCCACGGACAAGCTTCTAACCTGCAAAAAGATATATAACCAAGGTGAAATCAAGTATATAGGGCTAATTGTAGTTTTTTTAATGAATCAAAAGATTGTTTTTACCTGATCGGGCCAAAGCCTGAAAAAAATGAAATTAAATAATAAAGTTTAATTAAATTGGAAAGAAGTAGTTTTTGATGCTCACATTTTTTTAAAAATAAAGCATGAAATGATAACCTTGCTCTTGATGCGACAACTTCCCACGCAGCCAATGATCAGACCAGTTAGAGCCAGAGATCCTCCTGCTCCAGTTATGATTGTCATGGCGAGGGGAAGCACATTCATCATGGAGCATGTCACTAAAGAAATACATAAATGACGCCATTAAGTGTTTGGTATGTATTTGTTTGAGCAGATTGAAATTTTGGTAGCTTTTCAACTGATGTGGACCTGCTATACCCACCCATGGCCACCTAGACACTCAGAAAGGACAGTCACAACACCTGGAACTCCATCCCCACGTCCCAACTCAAAAATAGAGCAAATCGTTTGAAAGCGTTTAGCTGCCATAGCAGCAGAAAAACGTTCTTTTCTTTACGCGGGCTGACACACAAATTTCCCACGGTTTCAAAGTGCAAAACCTGATCACGTGCGAGTCGAAAGTTGAGTCCCTGGGAGTTGATCCATGGCACGTGGCTGGTTCTCCTTTGATCGGAAAATTCAAGTAGGCAACTAGCTTGATATAACAACTAATCTCGGATTATTGAAGTGCGTTCGACAGTCGCTTAGCCTGTGTTTCCGTAGGTTTCCAAGATAGAAAACTAAGTAACTGAAGCTATGATAATCGCAGTTATGAACGCAATTTTTGCAATTGCGTTAAGAAGCCTGAAATTCAGAACTTCAATGGGGTTTGAACCCGTGACCTCGCGATACCGGTGCGATGCTCTAACCAACTGAGCTATGAAGCCACTGACGTTGGGAGCTGGTCATTTGTGGGTTCCAATGTTGATTCATTCCTCACGGGAACATTAGAACCCACAAATGACCAGCTCCCAACGTCAGTGGCTTCATAGCTCAGTTGGTTAGAGCGTCGCACCGGTATCGCGAGGTCACGGGTTCAAACCCCGTTGAAGTCCTGAATTGTTCAGGCTTCTTTATATACGCAATTGCAAAATTGCGTTCATAACTGCGAGGATCATAGCTTCACTTGATTTCATATCCGCAGTTCATATATGATCCATTTCACATATCATTTCATCTTAGAAAACTAAGCATGTGACAAAAAGAGACTATCATCAGATCGAGATCAATCCACGCGAGGGTGCCCCTGCAAACAACAAAAGAACCTTCGTGGCGGCTATTTTGGTGTCCCTTAAGGTGGCGGAACACAGTTTTGGATACCTATGTTTCATTCACCTTTTCTTCTAAAACCCCACATCCTTTGGTCACCAAAAATGGTAGCGAGCAAGTTAACAACACGAACTTCGGTTTTTTCGATAGCTAAGCTGACTTATATACCGTTGTGATGGCAACATGAATAAATATAAACAAGCTTTTAAAATCGGTTTTGTTTATTTGCAGAAAATCTGGTCGTCACATTTTTTTTATAATTTGCATGCAACAAGCTTGTAACGATGCTCACAAGTTAACACTATTTTAGGGCGCGTTCGATTGACCGTATTCCGGAATAGGAATACATGGAATAGAAGTTAGAAATCCTTCGTTTTTACGGAGATTCACGTTAAAATTATCAAACACTTGCTAAAATGCTATTTTAAACATATCTTTATTATCCTTGTTGCTTCAAAAGCACGAGACATACCGTTTTAAATCACCACTCCGCTTATTCTTATTCCGGAATAGGGTCAATCGAACGCACCCTTAATAATAATTTGACAGAGAGATCTTTAATTATCCGTTGTTGAAGGTTCACTGGAATATCTAGAATTTCCTCTATTAAAGTTCAAATTTTTTCAATACTCCAGTTATTTATTTCTTAAATTATTTTCGTGCCAAATTTTGTTAAATTCTAACGACTGGTTCTCGAGAAGTAGGCGTATTTGCGAAAAAGCTATTCCGCATTCAGTCGCAGTTTTTGAACTTAATACGCATGCGCAGCATTCAGCTGCGTTCTTTTGATAACAAAGAAAAATCTGCGTTCTTTGCATCGTTACCTTTTCTAACATACATTTCTCATAGAAGACTAAAACCATCAAAACACTTTGTTCAGTTATGAGGAAAAATAGTACAGATAGCGGAAGCATTGAGCAAATAAAATGATTGCTGTGTTGAAGCCATGTTTGGTTTTTTTCGAAAACTGTGTTCGGCCACCTAAAGGCCGATTTACACGGTGCGATTTGGCGCATGCGACACGCTTACGACAGGTCTACGACATGCCTCGCGATTGTTGCAGCGTTTTAAAACTTGTTTTAAAATGCTACGACATTTTTTTCTGACGTACACGACAATCTAAAGGAGTTGTAAACCTAGCGTAAGCTTGTCGCATAGTCTCTTTACTATCCATGATGCGACAAAAATCATACCGTGTAAATCGGCCCTTACAGAGAAAAATCTCGATTCGTTTTGGCAAGACCACACAATCACCCAGTCTGAACAAAATTAGGACCCGTTCTCCATCGATCGAACGCAATACTTTGTTTTCAATGACTCCACAGTCGTAGATCTGAAAGTCGCTATAAGGGATTTTAAACAAATGGAAGTTTAAGAAATGACGACGGGTACGGCAAAAATTTGACTTCAAAATGGTTAACTTTCCGCTGTCTTAAGTTTTATATTGTGCAGCATTTTGGTGTCCTTTGATTAGCGTTGCCGTGGGCGCAGTCGTTTCTTAAACTCCCTAACGACAACGGCTTCTGCAACGTTAACACCTAAGACAATTTCAATTGTTGCGGGAAGACGAAATTTGGATATGAATTTTTTGTTGGAGTGGCAAGAACATTTTTGACTTCAGGAACCAAACAAACCGAGTTTAAGTTTTTATTAAAAGGCGCCCCACTTTGCAGGTGTCTTGCACGCCAGGATGATTTGAGCCGCTAAAACGTGTCTATTGATCGAAGCTGCTTCCATGGACACTTCTCCCGCAAAATTGAATGAAAACCACTTACTTCTAAAGACGTCAAAGTTTTCTGCCCCAGGCTCATAGCATTTGCACCATTCGGAAAATACTGGCGCGCAGCTTAGGGACTGGTAATGAACGTGTAAAATGATCAACAATATGAATTGAGCAGTTGCGATAATCACGGAAATAAAACTGCTGAGGAGGTAAATTGCCATCTAAGGAAAAATAAAAAAGGACAAAATATTAGATCGATAGCTGATGGACAAAATCTATTGCCCGCCAGAGGGATCTAAAGGTGATTTTTGATTTTCAACCACGTTAGCAAAGGCTATGTGCAAGGGTCCATTACCCAAGAGTAAGATTTTCCAAAATGGGCGTAGTCCTAATCAGCGTCAGAAAAACGTCTATTTTAAACCACCTTTTGCGGGAAAGTAAACAATAGACCAAATGCTGTACCCAATTCAAATACATTGAGAATAATACGTTTTGTTCCAGGTTGTTCCAAATCATTTAAATGTGAATGGAACATTATAATGCAAATACGATACACAAAGGCGATTTGTTTTGATTTGTTTTATTTTTGAATATAATTTACTATAGTATTTTTTATCTTATATTACTATTGTATTTATCGTATATTTTTAATACTTTTTCACTGTAACTTAGGATGTGTATATTATTATTATTATTATTATTATTATTATTATTACTATTATTATTATTATTATTATTATTATTATTATTATTATTATTATTATTATTATTACTATTATTATTATTATTATTATTATTATTATTATTATTATTAAAAGAATCTTAACCCCGGGAGATTTGAGACAGCCGATTTGGTCTGCTGTTCATTTTTCCGCGAAACTTGGCTTAATAATAGACACCTTTCTGACGCATACAAGATTCTCACTCTTGGATAATGTACTTTTGCTTGTGTTATTTTAACCGAAAGTGTTAATCTTGGCTCTTCGGTGTTATGTATTTGGAACGTGGCTACTGACTTTTTATCATTTTCCTCAAAAAACGAGTAGAAAGTGGCACATGGGGGAAATGGAGAGGGGGGACGGGGGCAGGGGTAGGGAAGGAGAATGTGTACGCTTACCCCATCTTCCCTCAACGCGGTCCTTTAAGGAGACTGACTATCCTCTCTGATTAACGAGTTGACACTTAAAAAATTATACATCGAAAACCTTGGTATTTTGGTCCAACGAGTTTGCGACGAAAAAAACACAGAACATTCTTAAGTTCCCCACTGCAGCCTTGCGATCGATATTCCATTTTATTATATGAAAAACAATTCTCAGGGTAAATGGAGCACTTAGACTGGCTGGTTTTCGATCGGAATTTCACACTAAGGACCACTACCCATGGAAACAGTATTCTTTTTTCATCACAACAATAAAATTATAGCAAGCGAAATTGAGTTTTATATGTAAAAGATTACCGTTCAAAGTTCGGTGATGGAAGACGAAGATCACGAACATTCACCAAGCGGAGAAGTTTCCAATCGCTCAAAGAAAGGGCGATGCCATATAATCTCACTGGCTTGGTACCGTTCTTGGGAATATTGGCCCTCGATCGTTTTTGTACGGACCTCGCTGCGCTTGGTCCGTACTCCCACGACCGAGGGCCAATATTCCCCAGTACTGGATGGCCCTCGCGCTCGGATAGTAAGAGGTTAGTACTCACCAAGGCTTTACTTTTAAAGCACAACATCACCAATCCGAATACGGTTGGTAACAACATCTACAAACAGGAAAAGAGAAACCACCACACCTTGAGAATTGTGTTCAGAAAAAGTGTTTTTAACAAACAGGTGACTCACGCGTTGAAATGCAATACCCGAACAACTTCTCTCGGGTGAAAACCTTATGTGTAAAAGAGCAGTAAAAGCAAGAGAAAACGAGGCGACAGAGAGGGAGGCTCAGGGCGTTGGCCGGGATATGTTATGTCCACGAAAGTTATTTTTAGACGAGCGGAAGTCTTTGTTCTAGCGGAAGTCTGTCTTGCGAGACGTCCGCATGCAGTCTTGCCTCGCTCTCAAGTTCTGAGTGGTTTTAAATTTTTCTTGCAACTGTTATGCATATTATTATTAGTGCCGCTGATTTTCCCTTATTCTGCTCGAATTCTGCGCGAAAATCCGTTATT
>NC_090886.1:53244486-53266986 GCF_036669925.1 Montipora capricornis
ACCCTTTCATTCTTGGAAACTGAAATGCGAAGGACGCAGCCCGACAAGATCGGACGAAAGCGCCTATAACACGACCCCGGGTTGAATCACCGCGACGGGTAACCCTTTTGCAGTCAAACGTTTAAAAGCGTTTACATGAAAACAGTAGTCAAGCCCTTCTCGAGACTCGGGTTGACCCGGCTAGGAGGGTTGAAATTTCTTCAATTTCGTCATGTTAACACTGGCCCATTTGACCCGCGGGATCGTTTGAACATCACTCTTTTAGCGGTTCAGCGTTCTTGCCCATGCACAGCCTATATCAAAATGATGCTGTTGGAGCATGATGACGAGCATTAAAAACCCATGCAGCTACGCACAAGCAAATAAAATTCGTAAAATGGCTCATAACGTTCACACAAATTGATGATTCTGATGATTGCATGGTTCGTTCGCCATTTTCCTTACTGACAAGTAGTTACCAGCCTTTTCAACCGAGCGAAAAAGAAACTGACCCGGGTCAGCCGAGATCGACCCAACCCTCACCTAGCCCGGGCTCATGTAAACGTAAAACAAATTTTGTAAGGCTTAATCTGCTCAACTTTTCTTAGTTTATTTTAATAGCTCTAGAAAAAGATAAACGATTCAAGTGCAAGTAGAGCGCTTGATGACGAGTACAACTGAATGACATGAATTGGATGACATGAAGTCCTGTTACCAATTAATCATAACCATTACAATTTCCGAGAAAACAAAATTAATGCACTCCTTTTTCACTGTCTAATATTTCAAATTTGTCCACTTTGGAAAATCTCCAGTTTGGTAGGGTAACTGGTTGTTGCTATGGTTATTGTGGTATTTCTGTGATTGGTGGATAAAGCTGAGTGGACTTAATATGATTGGCTGATGCAACTGTCCGATTGCAACCCTACACAATAATTAGTGAAAAATAAAGCAGTTAATGCACCAATCAAATTTGAGAAAATTGTAATGGTTATGATTAATTTCGTAATCAATCTAATTACAACTGACCGAAAAGAAAGACTCAGAAATAAACACTCGAACATACTGATATTTTGTTTTGTTGTTCAAAGGTATTTTCAAACTGCTCCCCAAGCGAATCCAGTTTTTGCCAGGCATGTTGTAGATTTTCTCTGCTTTCTTTGAGTTGCTGTTGTAGCGAAGCTATTTGATTACACTTGCTCGAATTTTCTTGGCGCAGTTTTCTTTCAGATATTCTGCATTCGTTAAGTTCTGATACAACTTTTTCAAGGGCTGACTTGTGCTCCTTTTCTAACAAGATCCTGGTTAAATGAGAGATATCACAAGTTCATTTTCCCTAATAACAACCGGGAGTCTACGATAAGATAGCTTACGCAAGGAAAACGACGACGCCAACGAGAACGTCGTCCAAAAATATTATTTCCAGTTATTGTAACAATTTCGTTACAACCCCAAGTAAATCGGAATTAAAAGTGCGTACCAACATTGCAGGAATAAAATTAGCATGAACGGTGTGGTTCTTTGGGTAGAAAATCAAAAATGTTTCGTCAGGTTCTCACGTCCTCTTCACAACCTCAAATTTGGTCAATTCACGTCGTTGTCAGGACGAGGACGGCAAAGAAACTTACCAAAATGCAAAACACACGTGCAGGGTGTACAGAGCCTTTGCTTTTGTTCATTAAACTCTTTGTTTTGTGACGTTCTCGTAGCCGTCGTCGTCGTCGTCGTTGCGTAAGGTCCTTATTAGGAAGCTTAAAGGGGCTAGGTCACGCTATTTCGGGTAATTTTGTTTGAAGAAGTCTGTTAATTCTCATCTAGACGTTCAAAAAGAAAGATCAAACCTTTGCACCAGCAAAGAAAATGGTAATTTGCATAGCTGTTGAATGCAAAGCTCAGGGAGAGAGCATTTATTTGTGACGGTGTAGGGATGGGATAGGAAAAAATACCAAAAAAATTCTTGTAAATGAAAAGTAGGAGAAAAAATCTTGCGCAATTATAAAGCACAAAGAAAAATTTCAAGCAATCTCGAGTTACATAGAATAGGTATCAAATTACTGTAGGAACTGCAAAACACAGAAACAAAAATTTTAACTCAGAAGAAATTGCTCATCCCGTCCCTTAACCTGCATGGTGCCCGGCTCTCGGAGAAAAATGGCGGGAAATGTTCTCGCCACTTTGAATAATTCCGCGCCACACACGCCGACACGTAAGGAAAGTTAACAGTCGTTAAAAGGTCGTAACTTAGTAAAATGGTTACAGACATCCATGGTAAGATCCCTTATGGTAAAAGGTTACTTTTACTAAGAACAAGCCTACAAACAAGCCTCTAACAGGAGTAGCAAACCAACGGAAAGTGGCAATTATCATGTGATCGCGAGGTGAAGCAGTAGCTCAATATTTTTATCAACGCATTAAGGAGGCTCGAAAGAGTTTTCGGATGAGCGCGCGCGCGTAAGCCACACACGCAATTCTAAAAGCTGCTCGCGTCAGCTCACGATTCAAAGTGGGTCACCAGAAATAAACAAATACCGCCAGTTTCGCTCACCTTTCTTCTAATTCCTATACATATGGAATATATATAGACATCTCCTATTCACGAAAACAACGAAAATTGTACACAAACGGTTTCATGGTCACTTAAATCCGTTTGTGTTGGCCTGTAGCTTTACTCGCGCGTGCACTCGAATGAGCGAGTGACGCATGCGTAAATGCCGATCTTGTAACCCCCTCATTTTTCCTGATTTTGCAACTTTACTCGCTTATATCTCTGCTTCGGGACGGTGAATTTTTTTCATTTTTTGCATGTTAGCTTCGACAAATTTAAACAGCTTGTCTTTCAAATTTAAAAAAAATCTGTAGGTGAAAAAAGAAATTAGCGACACATTTCAAAAAAACTTATTTTTCTGAAAAACTGACCTACAGATTTTGTTGAATTTTAAATATTTTAGAGATTGCTTCTAACATTATCTGGTAACGCAGAATGGGAAGATTTCACCGTCCCGTTTTTTCAAAAAAGACAACATATGTTGATTTTAAGGCTGAAGGAAATGCCTTATATCGTTGCCATGGTAACGGTATTTTGGAGGAAAATGTGATGTGAAAAATCTATGATGGGTACTTAAAACCCTGGCCAAATTTTGTCTTGATGTGATTACCCTAACTGTATCTAAAAACAAAATATGTTTATTTGTTTGAAAAAAGGAGAAACTATTTCGAGCCTCCTTAAAGACAAATGAATTTCCCCACCTTTGCTCTTGTAGACTTCTAACCGTATTCTGTGCGTGGAGCGAGGGAGCCAGGTTACTAACGACTTCTGCTAACTGCTTTAGGGCTTGTTTGAGTCCCAGAGTCTGCTCAATTAAAGATGGGGGCTTCTCTTCATCTCCGAGATTTAGTCGAGAACAACTGAGCTCTCCTTCGCTTTCTTCATAAATTGGGCTTAGTTGTACGCAAAGATCGTCTGCCTGAGACTTCAAACAAAAGTAAACTCCAATTTTTTATCGTTACTGAAGCAAAAAGAATATCATGCAAAGCAGGTTTCAATTGAATGTCTCAAGTAACTAGTTGATCTGATTTACGATTGGCCGAAACGCTTTCGTGCCTCTTCTTCGCCCGATCAAAAGCGCCTTTTTCTGGGCTTAATGCCCAACACATAGATTTATCTTCGTTTTTTGATTGGTTTATTGACTGAGTTCATGTGTTTTGATTGGTTACAGTAACTTCTTTCGTTTTGGTTCGGCAAAGATCGGTCCAAAATCTGAAAAAATATGCGCCTTTGCCCACTGGGTCATTTCAAATTAAACACTGAATAGAATTTACTAACAGCAGCTGGTAGTTCTTTCTTGTTCTCTCTCATAGCTGTCGCCTCCAAAACACTTTGCACCAGCGACCTGGGAGTAGCAAAGGCGTCATCTTCACTGCAGGGACATTCCATTTTGGATATCTGAGTTACATCTTTGCCCTTGTTAACCTAAACAATAATAAGAAAAAAGAATTTCAACCATTGGGAAAATACTGTTCTAAAAGGAGAACAACTAGGAAGATTGCCTTTAGACCAAACGTCGCAAAAGCGGCAAAGCCAAGAAGGGGAAAGCCTGCACACAACGCCTTTTTGAAAGGAGCCTTGTTAGTTAGCTTACCTCGTCAACGTCGCTTCCATTACATTTCCAAAGACACTCGTTCACAATGTCTGAAATCTCACTCAGCTCCTTTGCGGTCTCTGCTATAATTGACTCCTGTTGCAAAACTATCCAATGGGCCTGGCACTGCGTGGCGTCCAGTTCCTCCTGTTTATCTCGTAGAAGACCCCTGGAAAATTGTTTCTCATTAGCCCTCAAACTCTCAGTAAGCAACCAGCGAAATGGTTTGGTACGATAAAATTATGCACCTGGGATATTCATATAAATCTACCTCGACAGTTCCATTTCCTCAACAAGTTCTTCGTATTTCATGGATTGGTTCTTCAATGATGCATCCAATTCCGTCCTTTTGAGATTACTCTGTTTCAGCTGAAATGCGGCATAAAAAGACAAATCAGTTAGCAAAGCTTCGCAAATGTTTAAACTAGATGGGGCTGGTTCTGGTGCAATCAAGTTATTGTTACCTATCTAGGAGCTCACCATACCTGGCTTTCCATTTCGCCGACGGTAACCTCAAGGGTTTTTCGTTCTTCTTCCGTGAATTCGTTGACCTCTTGCTGTTGTGATTGCATGTACTATAAGTTAAACAAAATATGAAAGAGCCAAATTCCAGAAGCCTGCTTTATTTCTGTAAGTTTCCACATAATAGCTCTGATAATATTTCCAACACAACAAACAATACCAGATAAACAGTGCCATTTCTTCTGATTTCTAACATGTTTTGACTTCGTTTGTGAGTGACGACAAAACCCTCTGAAAACACATGTATCAAAGTGATGTGATTTTGATCTTACCTCCATTTGTTCCACGGCGTTTTCAAGTTTCACCTTCAAATCAGTTATTTCTTGTTGTTGTCTGTTGATCAAATGCTCTTGCCTTGATATTTCCATTTTATGAAGGTCCTGATCGGATGCCAAAAAATCCCTCTGTTCTCCTAGTTTCTCACACCGCTCTTTTAACTCCTTCTCCTTCTCTCTGGAAATATGGTAAAAATTTAACGTTATTTACTTACCAAGTCGGCAACTTGTTTCAGGCACAAATTCATTATTCAGTTCTCCACTGGAAAAGTCCAACTTAATCTAGGTTAGAATTTTATCATTGCTGATCAATTTATATAAACAATGATCGGTAAATAAAAACAAAGAGGCAAAAAACGAAAATTATCGTGTATTTTTTTTTTTTTTATCGATTGAACAACAGTTTACTAATTTGTTCCTTGTAAACTTCAACTGACCTTGATTTTTTCAGTTCATCCTCCACTTCCGCAAAATTGCTTTGGGTATCTTCTAACAGCTGTGATTTTGTCTCCAAAGATAAACTGAGTTCATCAATCTATGTTGCAGATAATGACCCGTATCACTTGCATATTTTTTATTTAAATTCTGAGAGAGAGTATATTTCACCCCAACCCGTTTGTTGTAAAAATAATAAGAATAAATAAATGATATGTCTTGCTAGTCGTTGTCGCAAAGTACAGCAACAACACAGCTCAACAAGGTCAAAACAAAAGCATATTATGGTGCCTCTGGCAGCCGCTATATGGTCCATGTATGACCTTAGAGCACAGCTTACAGCCAACTGGAATCAGTTTGCTGTCTCGGTCCACAAAAAACACAAAAAAAGGTTAGCCAACATCCAGCCATCTTGACCAAACAAGCTTGGCCAATAAGAGATTTAAAATTGGATTATATTATATTTCGGTAGATTTTTTTTTTGGACAAGAACAAAACAAGCAGTCTCACAAGGGCAATATAAACCTATCTTGCCTGCTTGGGTAGCCAATCTGAGCACAGAATTCGCTTCCTCTTGCTCACGAACAAAGCCTGCAGTGTAATAACAAAAAACAGTCCTTTACCTGATACTGAAGAAGCGTTTCATTTTCCTTGCTCGAGGCTACATATTTCTCTGCTTCAGCAGCAGCATTCTGTACAATGAAACAAAAAATGAAGTGGGATGATGGCCCTGGTGAATACAGGAATCTTCAAAACTCTTCTGGGAGGACTTGTGTACCATTTTGGCTTGGAAGAGATAGGTAACTGGTAAAGACGTTATAAAATCAAACCTCTTCGTTACAGTCTCAAAAACAATCCTCAAAAACTCTTGCCAAGAATGCTAAAGCACCCTTGCCAAGCTTCTGAAAGATCTTCAACTTTCTTGCCAACTTGATATTTTAGGATGTGTTTAAAAATGGAGTAGAAGTAGTCAGGAGTTAAAACTGTAAAATAGTGGTTTGACACTGACTAGTTCTGATGTTTTGTTCAAGGTGTTTCAGCTGGTGTTGATGGTTCAATCTTTTAGGATCTTACAAATGAAATTTTCAGAGATCCTTAAGAATCATTCAAGTATGCTAAGATCCTTAGATTTATTTATTAACATCTTAACCCAAGGATCCTTAAAAAGAAATCTTCACACAGTCAGGCAATTCTTCGAATAAAAATCTTTTTTGGGATTTGTCCACAAGGTTTATGGTGAAGTTTTCTGCTGGCACAGGCTTTTAGTTAAGTTTGTATGGCACTCAGGTTGTCAACAAGGAATTCAGCGGGTCAACAGCTCTCACCAAGTCATTGTAACCCCCTCTCTTTTCTGAAACACTGCTTGCAGTGAGAAACCTCTGCTAGCAGGGAAGGTCATTCTTGGCTCACAAAAATTGTCTTGCACATTTCAGCAAAATGACAGAGAAAACTAATAATAAAATATTGTTATCATAACCCACCTCTAACCTATCCACCAGTTGTTTCAAAGTAACACAATGGTTTCTGTTCCTTTGAACTTCTTCCTCCTTCTTCTCTAAAAGTTTACAAAGTCTATGAACTGCAGCAACATTTTCATCCCTTTCTTGTGCAACGTCACCTATCCTCTTTTGAAGCTCTTTCTGTTGCTCTGAGATCATGTCAACGTCTTTTATTTGCATATTGAGGTTAGCTACATGCTCTTTTAATTCAGCATTGCTTTTTCGACATTGGAATAGCAGGTTGCTCACAGCCTTTGTTTCTTGATTGCTCTTCTGCAACTCTTCTTTCAAAACAGGAACTTCTAACAGCAACTCTTCAAGCTGTTGACAGGTTCCTTGAAGCTCAGCAAATTCCTTTTGCTTTGATTCTAATTCACCTTTCAAGATTGTTGCTGCCATTGGAGCTTTGCCGCAAAGTATCCTCTTATTTGTTGTTTGTTCCTGAAACGTTTAATCCATTCACTGGGTTTGTTTCTCACAGATTAAAACAAAAAATACATATATTTTGGAAAATCATAATGAAAGCAACAAGGAGAAGAAAGTAGAAGATGAAGGAGATGAATAATTTTACACCTCTCACCACCTCCCTTTTATCATCCCTAGTTATCATTAGGATTCCAAAACAAGCAATTGACAGAGAAGTTTGAAATCCTGTGTTCTTATTCTATTCAGTTTTCATAAAGATCTCTGATAAACTCTGTGCTGTGTGTTTTGGATCATAGCTTTCTTTGTTACTTACATGTAATAATACTGGTAACTAAATGACTGTTTGACCTTATTGGTCATGGCGAGGCATAGTATCTCTAACATGAATTCAAAACTAAAATTTCAATTTCAGGTTTTGCAGAATTTGAGTCCTTGCTGGTGAAATTTCCCTTTTTACTGCCAATATCCTGTCCAGGTTTCCAATTTGAAAGCAAAATTTTTTTTAAAAAATCAGAGATTTTGGTAAATAGTAATAAATAATTATATGTGAATAGTCTTTTAAAGAAACCCACCTTCATCAACTGAGCTATTTGCCTCTCAAGCCTCAATCTTTCTTTATTCATCTGCAGAATTATTGATTCATATTCCTCCATCTTCTTTTGAGAACATGCTCCGTTTATTTTTCCATTCTGGTAAGGGGAGCAAACAGATCATTGAGTAAAAAAAAACACATCCAAGCCATGTTCTTTAAATCATCCTGTGCAAAAAAAGACAGCTATACTTTATGCTAATTTTTGGAGAAATCGGTTTTGAATTTTTTAAATAATTTGAGGCACATGTGCAGGTGTATTTTAAACTTGATTTTTTTACACTTCAAATATTTCATTAATTATTTAAATTTTATTTCAACCAAATGTATGTAAATAGCAGCAAATTTAGGAGTCTGAAACTACTTTTGCTGATCACATTCACCTGGATCTGAAAATTAACCCACAAAAAGGCACATTTTAAACAAATACCTCAACATAAGATAACTTTGAAAGGTAAAAAATGAGGCAGTCAGGCTCAAACCTTTTTAACTTCCTCAAGGATTCTTCCAACCACATTTCCCACAACTTCTTTCATACAGACTTCATAGCTGAGTTGCGTTGCAGGAACATTGTCACTCTCAGGAGATTTTTCAAGTACAGGTGAGATTGCCTGTACGGACTTGACATGCTTTGGGGCATTATTGTACAAGGCATACAATGGAGCACTATGCCTCTTTGATCTTTGCTTTCTTTTCAAAAGCGTCCTTGATGAAAGACCTGAAGGAAGAGACCGCTTTGGAGCGCCATTATTGACGCGACTATCCTGTACACTTTTAAATGGCTGTCTGGAAGGAGTGACTTGTGCTGCAACCTGTTGAATGCATACTAATAATGTCTAATAATAAAAATAGTCCACTGATTATCGTGCAACTGTCAGACCGAGATCGATTTGAAATTCTAGTAAGTTTCGTCGTTGATATAAAGAAGAACACATTACCCCAACGGGCAGATTTTCCCGATCTTCAGTTAGACTCCTTTGCATGTTTTACTATAATCAACTGCGGTTTACAGTCAATTTACAATTCCACGACTCTGACAAACAAAGTTCAGCTGTTTTTTGCACCTTTTTGAAATGACCGCCACTTCTCCGAGTCGTCTAAAGCATTACTTGATTGGTGGAATTTCGATGCGCCAGCAGTAATAGCAGCGGAAGTTGATGATAAATAAACCACTTTGTGAAAAAGTGTCACGAAAAATGATCGTTCAAGGTGAGTTCTTAACTTCATATTAGGTTGCTCCCAAGATTTAGCATTTGAACGCACAAGAATAACTTCATCACAATTTTATTTCCCTCAAGGGCATCCTTGCAATGTTTACATGCTTTTAAGTTTGGAAAAACTTAAACTTTTAAGCACCTTAAATTAATTAAGTTTAAGTGAAAATATTTTTAGCAGAAGTTAAATTTGAGTTTATGAAACATATATTTTACGTCAAATCCATTCGATTTAACTTCCAATGGGTTAGGTAAGTTGCATAAACTTCAAAAGCAGGGGCCGAGCTGTAGTCAAGAGGTATGGGTTCATGCGTGGGATGGATGTCGCAAACTGCTCAGCTTGGAGCAACTACACAGGGGCACCCATCGTCAATTTTCGGAAAATATCTGTTCGGAAGACGATTTGAGATCTAGAATTTGCTTGCCTGCCTCTAATAGGATTTTCGAACATTTTTAACGGATTTTTATCCTAAAAAGGTCACCTAGAATTTTCGAGAGCCTTTTTCTGGCTGAAATTTTGGAAAAGGTAAGTTTTGATCCCTATAATTTCCGGATCACTAGACTTTCAGCTAGGAAATCCGAACAGATGAAAAATTTTTAGGGGATAAAAATATGCCTATATCTACCATTTAAATACTAAAATACGTTCAACAATGCTATGTTGAAGTGGTTTTGAAGTATATTCTCGTTGGGTGCCCCTGACTACAGAATACAGGGCCACACAGGGCCAGCACATGCAAATTAGTTACAAGCTTTTGTAGAACGAGACACACAACAATGGCAACAATGGGAGCTTTTACTTTTACTTTTATTTTACTTTCCCAGCCGTCTACTTCTGGTTTTCTTAAGGACGGTGCCTACCATTGTTATTGCGCATATGTTCTGCGCATCTCCAGATACTCGGGTTTCCTATCGGTGATGCTTACTGATGCAGGGATATTTTTGCGTGGTTTAAAATTATACAGACAAAGTAGATCTTCGTAAGTACTCTTGTTATCCAAAAAGAAAATTGGGGGGAACCATGCATTCTTTAGAGATAATAATATTAAGCTTCAATTTGAGAAAGAACGCCATACATTCCTTTGTATTTTAGAGCTTTTTACAAATATTGTTCATGAATTATCTTTGAAAATGCGTGGTTACCCCAATTTTCTTTTTGGATTTGAATAACACTTGTGAAGATCTACCTTTCCTGCATAATCATAAATCGGGGCAAAATACGTTTGAATTAGTAGGCACCGTCCTTAAGTTTTATGGAGCATTAAGAATGAAATATTAAAGTAAAAATTGCAAAATAGTTTTCCTACAGGTAAAGAGATAAATTCAACAAGAGTTTATTAGGGGCACTTATAAGCAAGCGGCCACTACGAAGGAGGAGGAGAGGCCTAATTATATTTATGTACATTCAAGGTTTGGCCATTTGAATCCTATGGAGTACCCCTTACCCCTTTACTCTGTGCCTTCCTGAGAGTCTACTCTGTCCAATCCAAGCCAATTTTACTTGTCAATGGGGCATTCCTTAACGGTAAAATAGCCTGTGTACAGCCGCTTGCTCTCCTCAAACATCGTCTTCGATCCTTTTTTAGGAGAGGGAGGGGGGGCAGCTGTACACAAGCTACAATCTCGGACAAAACCTGTTGAGACAAAAGAATATTTTGGGTACTCCAACAAGTTATCCAAATGTACCGCTTGCAACCTGCCCTTTTCCCTCCCCTCCAACCCCAATGTTGATTTCTCTTGGGCAGAAATATACTGTAGAACATATGACGATACTCAGCAACATTGACTGAGGGGGGAGGGGAGTGGGAAGGGGAGAGTAATTGGGGATGTTTAAAAATGAAGGCGAATTTGTGTTACTGTCTCAACAGTTTTTCCGAGATTGTAGCATAAAAGGGTTGCATAGCTTTTGAGTAGATATTAGGGACCTTAAGCAAGGACGACGACGACGACGACGGCTACGAGAAAGTCGTCTAAAAATATTATTTCCTGCTATTGTAATAATTTTGCATTTACTCGCTTGGCATGGAAAGTGTGAGTCCACATTCCAGGAATAAAATTGGTGATAACGGTGTGGATATTGAGAGAGAAAATTGAAAGTTTGTCATCAGGTGCTCTGTATAGTTTTTAAACCATGCAAAAATATCCCTGTATCAATAACCACCATCCATAGGAAACTTGAGTATCTCAAGATGCGCGGAATGTAGGCGCAATAAATAAGGGTTCATTATAATATGCACCGCCCTTAAACCTATTGTTTTGTGGCGTTCTCTTAGCTGTTGTCATTGTCATCCTTGCGTAAGATCCCTATTGATGTTGTAAGGCCTTTGTCTCTTGAGAGGACCAATCATAGATTTTACTCTGTCCAGCACCAAACTGTTTTATATGTCAATGCATGGGGATGACAGGGGTCGTTTGTGAAGAAAGTCAGGGGTAGGGTTGAGTTAAAGCATGACCTACTCCTGTTGGCACCAGCCCTTTCCCCTTGAAAAAATTATTGGTCCCTGACAAACGAGCTTACAATGGATATACAATTAGGAAAAAACCTTTGCTTGCATTAATTTTAATAGTGAGTCTGAAAAAAAAACTTTGCAGAATCACTGACGCAGGAAAAATTCATCACACAACACAAAACTTAAAAACTTTATAACAGTGGCGACTGTATTATGTATTTTCTTCAGTGTAGTCTTGTAGCTCACCTAAAAAGCACCTGAACTGAATAAATAAGACAGCTTATTTTATTTACTTAGCCCAATAGTGATAACCAAATAATAATGCCTGGGCCACGTTGTTTCAAAAAGAGTTGATAATAGTATGGATTAAATACCACCCCCACCCCCCCCCCCCCCCAACCCTGCCCTCAGAATAATGGAAGTTCTTTCCAGGCAACTATGCAACTAACTAAAGAGTCAACTTTGCAACCCATTTTGACAGCTCTCTCCTAAATTGGGCCCAGTCCTCAAGTCCAACAGATGCAACATTATGTGTTGGAATGGCAGGATCCTGAACAATTGGCAGCTTAAATGCGATGGGACGATGTTCATGTGGATAGTCGTCTGCCAGGTAATACTCATTCCAAAATACTCGAAGAAAGATGGCAAAAACAGATAAAATAAGTTTTGGTTTTTAGGAAAGGAAAGGAACTTTATTAGTGTGTAGTCTTCTAGTGCTGGAGCACTAATTGGGGACACTGTAAAATTGAAACCAACTCAAATTAATGCAGATCAGATCAAATGATGGTTATGGAGGAGAGGGGAGAACAGGAGTACCCAGAGAAAATCATCTTGTAGCAGATTATAGAACCAAAAAACTCAACCCACATATGACGCCGAGTCTGGGTTTGAACCTGGGCCACATTGGTGGGAAGCAAGTGTGTGTTGGAAATAATAATAATAATACCGGAATTGATAATGATAATAATAATAATAATAATGATAACGATAACGATAATAATAATAATAATATAATAATAATAATAATAATGATGATGATTGTCACAGTTGAGAGAGAGCAAGTTAAGCAGTCGCAACTGAAGCCTGACAAAAAGCTAGGCTTGAATTAGATTCAAACCCATGAGTCCAAATTATTTGGTAAACAGTTTCTCATTTTCCATTTTTGTCTAAAAGAGGAGAACATTAATTTTTAAATACCGGTACTAGTTTTGAGGAGTGTGGAAGAAGTATTCTTTGCAGATCAAACTTTTCTCAGCAAATTATAACAGCTGCAAGTGAACATTAATGATTATTGTCTGAACGCTTTCAAAGCCAATCCCTATGAATTAAACAACCCAACTTGCTTCCAGGTTGCACAACATTTCCATCCTCTTGCAATTTTTTATCTGAATAAATCATTTATACTTGATTGCTTTTAGGTTTCTTATTGCATATTGATCTTATAGTTTTCTGTAGATAAGTATAAACCATACCACACGATTTTTTGCTTTAAATCCAATCATTTTTAAATGAGGGCTATCTATCTGTCTGTCTAGCTATACCTTTGTCATTTGGTTGAGAGGATACATCCTTATTTTGGTACTTTTTTGTGACACTTACTCTAATGATTCATCACCAACCATGTCTGCCAATTCCAAAAACACATCCTTGTCTGCTCTTACTGCTTCAGTTTCACCTCCCCTGTAAGAGGGATGGAATGTTAAGATGTTAATTTCATTCTGATTTGGTGTCCATTTCAATGGTTTAGTAAGTAATAATTATTACTTAGGGTTATTATTGTTGAAAATACTTACTCATTGACCACTTGATAAGCAGCTGTGACCAATAATGACAGTAAGTAATGACTCGGTTTTGATGAGGTATTGCGCCAGGAAACAGTGTTAGTCCAGTTCTTAACAATCCGGATCAGATCCTTGCACTGGCAATACAAAAACAGAGAACTGCTTGAAAACTATGGCATTGCTACTAAAAACTGTCTCAATTAAGCAAATGATAATGATATCTTTTATCATAACTTAAATATTATCAATGTTACGGTTGGACAATACTAAATATTATGAAGGTCATGTTTTCATTACAAATTTTAATCACCTTTTGAGAAAATACTCAAGTTAAATAATGCAGATACAAATTTTATTAACTTAAAGGTGGAGTCTTTTTTCAATACAAATCATCAAGAAAATAATAATAATAATAAGAATAATAATAATAATATGATAATAATAATAATAATAATTCATTTATTGGTAACTGTGCCCCATGTGTCTGTGATGGTCAGGAAGCATTTTTTCTTTGAGGCTGGTTTGGTTTGTGGAAAGTAAACAGGATAGTTGACTATAACACGCCAAAAGATTCATGGAGCTGAGTGATTGACAATATGGAAGAAAACATATTGTTTCTTTAGAGATGGTACCTTTGGATTCTGCTTGGAAATGAACTCAGTTTGTCTTTCACAGACAGCCACATTATAACTTGAGAAAAGGAAAAGTAATAATTAGTTCTCAACTTTGTTCCAAAAATAGCAAATAACAAGTTTACGTTTTATAGAAGAACAATATTCTGATCATATATGTTTCAAAATGTAGAGGACACTATCTGTAATATCACACTTGGAGCTAAAGATTTTGTCATTTGAGATTCAAATTCTATAAACTTGTATCTTATATAGAGGCATTGGGGCCCAGTTGTTAGGGCGCTTGCCTTGAGATCCAGGGATCCCAGGTTCAAGACACGTTCTGACCACTGGTCGAATTTGTTTCTGGTAGTCCCTGGTTCAACTTCTCAGCTGCACTTGTAAATAGCCAACTAGCTTGCCTCCGGCCGGTTGGGATTTTTAACAGTTGTTGAATGTTCTGTTCTGTAGTGGTAATGTGTTTCATTGACCCTGAAAAGCCCTTATGGGGAGTGGTCAATTAAGTATCATTGTATTGTATTGTATCCTTCACAAGATTATACTGTACTGTCTATTAATATTCTTGTTTGGACAACTGCTAACAGTGTAAGATTAGAGGGTACCTTAGCACAAATAGCTATGATAAGGCAAGGGCACTTTGTCAGCTCCTGGAACATGTTGAAGTTAACTCATGTACTTCAACAGCCTGGAGGATTTTCAAGATTTGACAAAACAGAATGAGTAATAATGATATTATTATTAACCACCACACAGTGGAATGTGTTTAGTCACAGGGGTAAAAATAAGTAAAGTAACCATATTTAACGTCGATAAATTGCTCCGTTTTACGGGTATTTAAAGCTACTTAGCTACACGGAAAGGAAAGAAGTCGAAACAAGGATGTGAGATCCGGGAATCGAACTCAGGACCTCTTGCACCAAGGCCGCGCACTAACCGACTGTGCCATCCTTGCTGTGAGGTTGGGGTGCTTTTTACCAGATTAAAAAATACCCCCTCCCTCCTTTCTTTTAACCACGCCCTTTAGCTGTTTTAGATACTCACAACATCTGTCCATCTGCTGGTTGACTCATGCTCTGTTTGTATAAAGCTTCAAAGCCTCCTATTGGCTCCCAGTCGTTGATTGGCAACACCACAACATTGACATTGTTGCATTTGAACTCAACAGTTGTCTGAGTTGTCACAAAGTCTGAACATGGTGGCAATTTGGTGGCTGTGAGTTGCTTGTCATCACTGTTTTCAGCTGATCTGGATCCTTCTTGTTTCAAGAGTGTTTTAAAGGTAAAAACTATTGCGGGCAACCAACTCTTGTGTTCGGTTCTGGGAAGGTCTGAGAAAATGCATGACGAAAAAAATAGTTTTCTGTTGTAGCCTCTTTAAAAAAGCTGTGGCAATTGCGCTCTTTTCACAGTTTTTCTTTTCTAACCATACCAGCCCAACCCTGCTGGTATGGCGAGATTTTTAGAAAGCTCAAACTAGCCTGGGAACGGTCACCCACTGTTCTTAAAAAAATAAGTTCCTCTTAATGATTTTTTTTTCAGACGATTTTGAGGCTGTACACAGAGCGAAACGTAGGGAACTTCTCTATAAAAGCAATGATTGGCAACACTGTGGTTAGGCCATCTTTGGACATCGGCTCAAGAGAGTTCGTTCGTTTTATGTTGTGTAGCTGAATGACAGGGGCTGAATGAACTGTCAAAATCTTTTGCCATGAAGACTTCCTAGCTTTAGCTAGCTGTACATGATCAGACGTAAGCTGCATTATATTGCAGAAAGCAAAAACATTAAAAAAATATAAAAGCTTGTAAGTTGCTTAAGGTAATTCCTTAGTATTGCATTGCGCATCCATTCACTGAGGTGAATAGTTGTTTTAGTATATACTAAAACAATGAAATGTTGTAACACGAAACTATGATTTTTAATTCATTTATTTGTGCAAGGATTACAATATTCAGGTGCAAATCCCGAGCGAGTTGCTCAAAGATATTCGGAGGTTAAGTAACCAATCAAAGTACGCCTTCAACGCAATCGACTGTTTTAGAACTGTTTTAGTATATACAGTACTAATCAATTTTACACTCAACGTGTAACTGTCGTGCGTTAAATTCAAGTTGGACACTGTATGGCACACCTAGGGTGCATTATACCTTTTAGAAAGACTGCTAAGTCGAGTTCCTGGTATCCTTTGATGCTTGTACCCTGTCCAGCGCTACCAACCACTGAAATACGGCTTACAGTGAATGGCAAGTGTTCCTATGACAAGCAAACGAAAAAAACAACAGTTTTGGTTGGATTTTGCCTTAAGGATGACTCTTCTTTGTCCAAGTTTTGTAAGGTGTATACTTGTCGATCGCCTATTTTGGCTATAAAAACCTGTAAATTGTCTTACCATCATGAAGGCTTTCAATTTTTCGGCAACTTCCTGCTGTTTTTGAAGTTGTTCCTCCTCCGGTTGAGCTTCTTGCACAAGATCTTTAATGCTGCTAACTTTCTTGCCATCAATCTAAGCGGAAACAGAAAAAAATTTGAAATCTGTGCGCTGTCGAAAAACAGTTTTAATGGATTAAAGTTTTTGCGCATTGGCTGGCGGGCTAACTAGCCCGATTGAAAGAATGTTTGTTTGTTATTTATTTTTTTGAGCAGGTTGAAGTTTTGGCAGGTATTCAGCTGATGTGGACCTGCTATAGCCACCCACCCATACACTCACAAAGGACAGTCACAACATCGGGAACTTGATCCCCTACTCTTCTCGAATAGTGTGTGGGTTCTTTAACGTCCCACATGGACTAATGAACATGGAAGATATTTGTGAGACGGGGCCTACGGTTTCTAGTCCTTATCCGAGAAGACATGATTTGCAGATGTAATTACAAAGGCAGCACTTTCCCCTCAGTTATTTAAAGATTCTGAGTGTTGTTCCGGCCGGAGTCGACCTCACGACCTCCCGCATAGCAGCCAACCAACTGAGCCACCGGTGCGCGGTTCTTTCTTGGCCAGTGAACCGGCCTTTTAAGGGCCCGATTGCATGGAGGATTTCAGCCCGGGCTGAAATTTTGTTGCGATTACGTGCTCAATTTCAGCCCGGGCGCAAAACGCAAAGTTCCATGAAAATATTTTCTCAATTGCGAAAACACAATTGATGCGCTTGTAATTTCAGCCCGGGCTGAAAAAGGAACGTGAGTATGCGCATCAATTGTGTTTTCGCATCTCAGTAAATTTTCTCTCGCAAATTTTCGTTTTGCGCCCGGGCTTAAATTCATCATGTAATCGCAAAAAAATTTCAGCTGGGAGGGTGGAGCGAAATTTCAGCCCGGGCTGAAACTCTCCATGTAATCGGACCCTAAGTGTTGGTAAAAGCCCAAAACTTAGGGTGGAGTATAGTTTCAGTGTGAATAGAGCGTTTTTCACGAAGCAGGACGAGTGTAGTATCGCGTGGCAGTCGCGCAAGGATTAGAGTGAGTGAAGCTGTACTGAGTTACCCTAGAAAGCCCGCTCAGATTCGTTAGAAAGCCTCGCGTGCCCGCACCAAAAGTAATTCGCCGGATGGTAGTTAGTTAAAGAGAAAAACCATTCACTTTATGCTAATGTACGTCACTGTCACTTTTATCGGTTATTTTGGTTTCACTCTGTGCGATAATCGTTCGCCTCAATGTAGCTGTTCCAGGGCGAATCATCTTAAGTTCCGGAGAGTCGGCGTAGAGCGAGTCGACTTGCGGGCGAATCGACTGGATGCCGACGTACTGACCTCATCTACCGTGCTCTCGATCTCAGCCAGATATTCATTGCTTTCACTGATCTCCTTTTCCAGAGCTTGAATCGCTTGCTCCTTTTGCTTTAGTTCCTCTTCTCTGGCTGCTAATTCCTCATCTTTATCTGCCAGGAGCTGATCCTTCTCCGCTGTCGCGTTTTCCAATTGAAATTTCCTATCAAACAAAAAACGTGCGTCGTTATTGTTGTTGTTCTTGTTTTGTTTTGTTTTGTTTTGTGTTGAAGAATAGAATTATGTATTGCCCTCCTAGCGTTTTCTCAAATGCACTCCTAGCACAGATGCCCCACCCCGTGAGCATATGGTGAAATCAGAGACACTGAAAAACGCGAAAAGGAACTTTTATTTAAGTGTCTAGTTGTTCTAGCGCTGGAGCGCTAATTGGGGACACTGTAAACTGAAATTAACAATTAACACAAATCAAATCAAATGTTAGTTTTTGAGGAGAGGGGAAACCGGAGTAACCGGAGAAAACCTCTCAGTGCAGAGTAGAGAACCAACAAACTCAACCCACATATGACGCCGAGTCTGGGAATCGAACCCGGGCCACATTGGTGGGAGGCAAGTGCTCTCACCACTGCGCCATCCCTGCACTCCAGGTAAACCCAACTCTCGCGTAGGATCCCTGGAGCGCGGCCATTCTGGCGTGATTTACTTCGGAGTAGATACATGGTGTTCTACTTTAACTTAAATATTGAAGACTGCACAACAAATGTTAGCAGCACAGTGCACTTTCATCCATGCAAGACTTTTGAACCAAGGCGCAGACCTTCGAACCTATGAAACTCTAAAATCTTGAGGTTTCAAAAATCTACGAAAACAAAGAAAATCAAACACTAACAATATTCAAACTGTCATAATTAGTGGTTCTTTTTTGTTTTGATAAAACTTAGCCTATGTGTACGCCTAGGCTAGCTAAAACTAAGCCTTACAGTGAGACGCATGCATCTCTCTATCTGTGGCACCCTTCAGAAAGAAACTTGAAAAATCTATTCCAGGTAAATATTAATTCTGCCACAGATAGAAACTTTATACTTTGTATCTTTGTGATATTAATATACCCAGTCTTAAGTTTCATGTGAGTGAACCAGTAAGCTCACAAGCCTTAATGGTTTTTTATTAGCTTTCCTCGCCATTAAAGTTTTTTTTTTATCTGTTATCTATTTTTAATCTGCAAATTTTATGCAATGGCAAAAATAATAAATAAATAAGTAAATAAAATATACGTTTGAAGTATGTCATGCATAAACAACATACTGTAGGCCTGTCTGTTTTGCTTCATGTAAGTCCTGACTACATAAGACGAACAAGTACTTTGGATTACCTTACTACCTTATTTGTGTTCATCATTCTAGGCTTTGGTTGCCTTTTTTGGTTTTTAACACATGAGACAAAGCTTTCTTTCCATCAAACTTTGTTTACTTGAATTAGTCCTTGGTCACTAAGATGCAGGATTGTAAATAACCACTTTGCATCTCATTTTTAAAATTTGCACCTCATTATATAAAGAAAAATCTGACATTGTATCATGCCTCGTTCCTCTAATTCCGCAATCGCGCACCCTGGTCCTTCACTCAGTCCTCTTGGTTACCCTCAGATTGTAAAAGTCGGTATATAATCGTTGTAATATGTCAGCGTATACCAAGCTAAGGTCGTAACTTCTTATAACAACTTCGAATTTAAATGCGTAAGAAAAAGTCAAACGCATACATACAACTAAATGTTAACACTGATAAAATGGTATATGAAATGAATCATATATGAATTGCGGATATGAAATCAAGTGAAGCTATGATCTTCGCAGTTATGGACGCAATTTTTACAATTGCGTAGAGAAGCCTGAAAAATTCAGGACTTCAACGGGGTTTGAACCCGTGACCTCGCGATTCCGGTGCGACGCTCGCGGGACCATTAGAACCCACAAATGACCAGCTCCCAACGTCAGTGGCTTCAGAGCTCGGTTGGTTAGAACGTCGCACCGGAATCGCGAGGTCACGGGTTCAAACCCCGTTGACTGAAAGTCGTGAATTTTTCAGGCTTCTCTACGCTATTGTAAAAATTGCGTTCATAACTGCGAAGATCATAGCTTCACTTAATGTTAACATGCAGCACATACGCTCATTTCTTAAAAAAGTTTTTGGGATGTATTCATCGACTTTGCCATTCATTGTGGGAAACCGTGAGATTTAGAGGTTAAACCGTGTGATTGTGAGAGTTGGAAGGTCTGACTCTCCTTCTTTAACCCTGCGAATCATGACATCTTCTTACCAAAACTTTTCAACTGCTGCCTTTGTTTGCGCGTTCATCTCCCTCAGCTTTGCGACGCTGTGTTTGTCCGAGTTAATCAATAATGGATCGTAAACTTCGTTGGTGTTTTTAATCATCAACTGAACACACAAATGTTTCTCATCATCCAAGTACGGGCTGTAAGGGTTTAATACCTAGGATATTATGAAGAAAGAGCGTTATTATTCACCTTAAACGTCACTATAAGCGTTACGGGCTGTAAGGGTTTAATACCTAGGATATTATGAAGAAAGAGCGTTATTATTCACCTTAAACGTCACTATAAGCGTTCCGTGTAAATGTGAATTAGTTTCTGATTCAGTGCAGCAGGTGGAATATGTTCGAGATATCAAACATGGGACAAAACAAGCATTCGCCGTTAGAAGATTGACTCAAGAGATAAAAATTACAAAAAGGAGAAGCCGTAGATCGATTATCCATTCAGGACAAAACCCTTACTTTTTTCCATAAACGAAAGACGGCAAGTTCCGCTGAGTTTAACGAACATTTTACATCTGTACAGCTGTAAGCCAGGTCTTATATCTTGCTACAGCATCATATTCTCTTATAACATGATTTTTTATGGTTTCTGTAAGGTAAACACGGTGTTCACAACAGGCCTAAGGCCTGTTTCGTTTCTGGTTTTGCGTGCGGGAAACTGAAAAGGTTAAAGTATATTTTTTTCGCTAAAATGAATCTTTGCACCAGTTCGAAACGCATTGCGGCCATTTTTTCATTTTTCTAACAAATCCTGCCATTTTATAGGCTTCAAAACTTGCGAAAACCCAAGCACGACCGAGTCAGAAGGGGAGTACATCTATTCCTGATTTGACGTCACAAAACTGATTTACATTGCAGTAATTACCTCTTTCTAAACATGCATGCAAAGTAGATTGTGACGTCAAGTCAGGAATAGAGCCACTCCCCCTTAAACTCGGTCGTGAACAAAAGATGCTTGGTTTTTCGCAAGTTTTGTAAGCCTACAAAAGGCAGGATTTGTTAGAAAAAGGAAGAAAAAGATTCATTTTAGCGAAAAAAATATTTTGGGGTCAGGGGCACCTTAAGGGAAGTGGGAAGAAGCCGTCAGTCTGTTCAGTTCTGGAGGCTTCTGCGATCTCGACAGCCTGAGCTTTTATAGTTAGAAATACGTTATTCAAGTTAGTATGTACCTCGTTCAATTCCAAACTTGTGTTCATAGTCATCTCATCTTGACTAAAACAGAATGCACTTCTGCCGGGAACATCCCACGAGTTCCCCGTAACGCTTCTGTTGTCATCCTTAAAGCAAAATAAACGAACACTCCACTGAATCTTCACGTAATACGCGCTATCTTCTAAATCTGCGTGCTTGCTCTTTGGATCGAACATTAAGCTAAAATCCAGCGCTTTCTTATCGTTGGATCCGGGTTTGAATGCTAAAGGGTACGCATCATCAATGAAGCACTCATTGCCCATGTTGTTGGGTGGAGACCAGTTTGTGGTGTCGAAACCAAAATAATAATAAGGATCAATGCTTGTGATCTTTACACCGATTGATACCATGCCTCCTTTAGAGATAGCTTTAAGATCTTTGCTGCGAACAAACTTCTCGATACCAAACGCTGTGCTGGCATTGCTGTCGCAGAAATGATGCGTCACTTGTACTTCTCGACCTCCGCGCACATAAATGGAGTAGGTGGCTTTGAATCTTAACATGGAAGGCTCTTCCCTATGCAGGTATGCAGCCGCAAAGTCAGCATTTGGTTCGTTGTTGTCTCTTGGCTCTCCTTTTGGGTACAGCACCAGATACCATTCTTCCCCGTGCAAAGAAAACTTTGAGCTAGTGACATAGCTTGTGCGAGATGACACATTTATAACCAATTTGTCTTCAAAAACAATATTGACAGGTGAACATTTGATCTCAACGAACAAACTGTTCTCATCCAAAAACCCTGAATCGAGCCTCTGGATTTCCTCTGTTGTGATCAAGGAACTCCAGCCGACTCCGAACCCAACTTTAGGAAACTCGTCAACGTCGTTTGCGTTCCCAGCTCTCACAGACTTAGACGGGTCCCTGTTATTGATAACTTCTAATGTGCATCGAATCTTGCATTTTACTTTATCATTGTACTGGCCACCGCCGAGCCACCTTAAGAACACACCGAACTTTCCTCCTTTGATGCCGCCTTGCAAACGCCACCTTGATGCGGCGAAATTGAACGGCTTCGAGTACACACTTGCTCCAATGCTTGAAAAGTCTTCAAAGATGAAACTGAAACAGGTCGTGTTGTCGTCTAGACGCCTTGTGTTATGCAATCGTAATGCCATCTTGCCTTCAAACTTTCAATCTCCTCACTTTTTTGTCTCTAAAGCACACTCTTGCACGAGCTTCTCTCCAGCTCGGAAGTGGAAAAACTGACATAAGGATAGCAGGCACTTAATAATCTGTGACTCAGCCGTCAGCCGCCAGGATAAAATACATGTATTTTGGAGTTGCCTCAATCAGCTTAGAAATAATGCGTTCAAAACATA